>NW_027616818.1:0-184581 GCF_964187855.1 Myxine glutinosa | reverse complement strand
AAACCACTTTTCGCACTTGTGTTGGTGCAGGAAACCACTTTTGCACTTGTATTAGTGTTGAAAAACCACTTTTCGCATTTGTGTTAGTGTTGAAAAACCACTTTTTGCACTCGTGTTAGTGTTGAAAATCCACTTTTCGCACTTGTGTTGGTGCAGGAAACCACTTTTGCACTTGTATTAGTGTGGAAAAACCACTTTTCGCACTTGTGTTAGTGTTGAAAAACCACTTTTCGCACTTGTGTTAGTGTTGAAAAACCACTTTTCGCACTTGTGTTGGTGCAGGAAACCACTTTTGCACTTGTATTAGTGTGGAAAAAACACTTTTCGCACTTGTGTTAGTGTTGAAAAACCACTTTTCGCACTTGTGTTAGTGTTGAAAAACCACTTTTCGCACCTGTGTTGGTGCAGGAAACCACTTTTGCACTTGTATTAGTGTGGGAAAACCACTTTTCGCACTTGTGTTAGTGTTGAAAAACCACTTTTGCACTTGTGTTAGTGTTGAAAAACCACTTTTCGCACTTGTGTTGGTGCAGGAAACCACTTTTGCACTTGTATTAGTGTGGAAAAAACACTTTTTGCACTTGTGATAGTGTTGAAAAACCACTTTGCGCACTTGTGTTAGTGTTGAAAAACCACTTTTCGCACTTGTGTTGGTGCAGGAAACCACTTTTGCACTTGTATTAGTGTTGAAAAACCACTTTTCGCATTTGTGTTAGTGTTGAAAAACCACTTTTTGCACTCGTGTTAGTGTTGAAAATCCACTTTTCGCACTTGTGTTGGTGCAGGAAACCACTTTTGCACTTGTATTAGTGTGGAAAAAACACTTTTCGCACTTGTGTTAGTGTTGAAAAGCCACTTTTCGCACTTGTGTTAGTGTTGAAAAACCACTTTTCGCACCTGTGTTGGTGCAGGAAACCACTTTTGCACTTGTATTAGTGTGGGAAAACCACTTTTCGCACTTGTGTTAGTGTTGAAAAACCACTTTTTGCACTTGTGTTTGTGTTGAAAAACCACTTTTCGCACTTGTGTTGGTGCAGGAAACCACTTTTGCACTTGTATTAGTGTGGAAAAAACACTTTTTGCACTTGTGATAGTGTTGAAAAACCACTTTTCGCACTTGTGTTAGTGTTGAAAAACCACTTTTCCCACTTGTGTTGGTGCAGGAAACCACTTTTGCACTTGTATTAGTGTGGAAAAACCACTTTTCGCACTTGTGTTAGTGTTGAAAAACCACTTTTCGCACTTGTGTTGGTGCAGGAAACCACTTTTGGACTTGTATTAGTGTGGAAAAAACACTTTTTGCACTTGTGATAGTGTTGAAAAATCACTTTTCGCACTTGTGTTAGTGTTGAAAAACCACTTTTCGCACTTGTGTTGGTGCAGGAAACCACTTTTACACTTGTATTAGTGTGGAAAAAACACTTTTTGCACTTGTGATAGTGTTGAAAAACCACTTTTCGCACTTGTGTTAGTGTTGAAAAACCACATTTCGCACTTGTGTTGGTGTTGAAAAAACACTTTTCGCACTTGTGTTGGTGTTGAAAAACCACTTTTCGCACTTGTGTTGGTGCAGGAAACCACTTTTACACTTGTATTAGTGTGGAAAAAACACTTTTTGCACTTGTGATAGTGTTGAAAAACCACTTTTCGCACTTGTGTTAGTGTTGAAAAACCACATTTCGCACTTGTATTAGTGTTGAAAAACCACTTTTCGCACTTGTGTTGGTGTTGAAAAACCACTTTTCGCACTTGTGTTGGTGCAGAAAACCACTTTTGCACTTGTATTAGTGTGGAAAAAACACTTTTTGCACTTGTGATATTGTTGAAAAACCACTTTTCGCACTTGTGTTAGTGTTGAAAAACCACTTTTCCCACTAGTGTTGGTGCAGGAAACCACTTTTGCACTTGTATTAGTGTGGAAAAACCACTTTTCGCACTTGTGTTAGTGTTGAAAAACCACTTTTCGCACTTGTGTTGGTGCAGGAAACCACATTTGCACTTGTATTAGTGTGGAAAAAACACTTTTTGCACTTGTGATAGTGTTGAAAAATCACTTTTCGCACTTGTGTTAGTGTTGAAAAACCACTTTTCGCACTTGTGTTGGTGCAGGAAACCACTTTTACACTTGTATTAGTGTGGAAAAAACACTTTTTGCACTTGTGATAGTGTTGAAAAACCACTTTTCGCACTTGTGTTAGTGTTGAAAAACCACATTTCGCACTTGTGTTGGTGTTGAAAAAACACTTTTCGCACTTGTGTTGGTGTTGAAAAACCACTTTTCGCACTTGTGTTGGTGCAGGAAACCACTTTTACACTTGTATTAGTGTGGAAAAAACACTTTTTGCACTTGTGATAGTGTTGAAAAACCACTTTTCGCACTTGTGTTAGTGTTGAAAAACCACATTTCGCACTTGTATTAGTGTTGAAAAACCACTTTTCGCACTTGTGTTGGTGTTGAAAAACCACTTTTCGCACTTGTGTTGGTGCAGAAAACCACCTTTGCACTTGTATTAGTGTGGAAAAACCACTTTTCGCACTTGTGTTAGTGTTGAAAAACCACTTTTCGCACTTGTGTTAGTGTTGAAAAACCACTTTTCGCACTTGTGTTAGTGTTGAAAAACCACTTTTCGCACTTGTGTTGGTGCAGGAAACCACTTTTGCACTTGTATTAGTGTTGAAAAACCACTTTTCGCACTTGTGTTAGTGTTGAAAAACCACTTTTCGCACTTGTGTTGGTGCAGGAAACCACTTTTGCACTTGTATTAGTGTGGAAAAAACACTTTTTGCACTTGTGATAGTGTTGAAAAACCACTTTTCGCACTTGTGTTAGTGTTGAAAAACCACTTTTCACACTTGTGTTGGTGCAAGATACCACTTTTGCACTTGTATTAGTGTGGAAAAACCACTTTTCGCATGTGTGTTAGTGTTGAAAAACCACTTTTCGCACTTGTGTTAGTGTTGAAAAACCACTTTTCGCACTTGTGTTGGTGCAGGAAACCACTTTTGCACTTGTATTAGTGTGGAAAAAACACTTTTCGCACTTGTGTTAGTGTTGAAAAACCACTTTTCGCACTTGTGTTAGTGTTGAAAAACCACTTTTCGCACCTGTGTTGGTGCAGGAAACCACTTTTGCACTTGTATTAGTGTGGGAAAACCACTTTTCGCACTTGTGTTAGTGTTGAAAAACCACTTTTTGCACTTGTGTTAATGTTGAAAAACCACTTTTCGCACTTGTGTTGGTGCAGGAAACCACTTTTGCACTTGTATTAGTGTGGAAAAAACACTTTTTGCACTTGTGATAGTGTTGAAAAACCACTTTTCGCACTTGTGTTAGTGTTGAAAAACCACTTTTCGCACTTGTGTTGGTGCAGGAAACCACTTTTGCACTTGTATTAGTGTTGAAAAACCACTTTTCGCATTTGTGTTAGTGTTGAAAAACCACTTTTTGCACTCGTGTTAGTGTTGAAAAACCACTTTTCGCACTTGTGTTGGTGCAGGAACCCACTTTTACACTTGTATTAGTGTGGAAAAAACACTTTTCGCAGTTGTGTTAGTGTTGAAAAACCACTTTTCGCACTTGTGTTAGTGTTGAAAAACCACTTTTCGCACCTGTGTTGGTGCAGGAAACCACTTTTGCACTTGTATTAGTGTGGGAAAACCACTTTTCGCACTTGTGTTAGTGTTGAAAAACCACTTTTTGCACTTGTGTTAGTGTTGAAAAACCACTTTTCGCACTTGTGTTGGTGCAGGAAACCACTTTTGCACTTGTATTAGTGTGGAAAAACCACTTTTCGCACTTGTGTTAGTGTTGAAAAACCACTTTTCGCACTTGTGTTGGTGCAGGAAACCACTTTTGGACTTGTATTAGTGTGGAAAAAACACTTTTTGCACTTGTGATAGTGTTGAAAAATCACTTTTCGCACTTGTGTTAGTGTTGAAAAACCACTTTTCGCACTTGTGTTGGTGCAGGAAACCACTTTTACACTTGTATTAGTGTGGAAAAAACACTTTTTGCACTTGTGATAGTGTTGAAAAACCACTTTTCGCACTTGTATTAGTGTTGAAAAACCACTTTTCGCACTTGTGTTGGTGTTGAAAAACCACTTTTCGCACTTGTGTTGGTGCAGAAAACCACTTTTGCACTTGTATTAGTGTGGAAAAACCACTTTTCGCACTTGTGTTAGTGTTGAAAAACCACTTTTCGCACTTGTGTTAGTGTTGAAAAACCACTTTTCGCACTTGTGTTAGTGTTGAAAAACCACTTTTCGCACTTGTGTTGGTGCAGGAAACCACTTTTGCACTTGTATTAGTGTTGAAAAACCACTTTTCGCACTTGTGTTAGTGTTGAAAAACCACTTTTCGCACTTGTGTTGGTGCAGGAAACCACTTTTGCACTTGTATTAGTGTGGAAAAAACACTTTTTGCACTTGTGATAGTGTTGAAAAACCACTTTTCGCACTTGTGTTAGTGTTGAAAAACCACTTTTCACACTTGTGTTGGTGCAATATACCACTTTTGCACTTGTATTAGTGTGGAAAAACCACTTTTCGCACTTGTGTTAGTGTTGAAAAACCACTTTTCGCACTTGTGTTAGTGTTGAAAAACCACTTTTCGCACTTGTGTTAGTGTTGAAAAACCACTTTTCGCACTTGTGTTGGTGCAGGAAACCACTTTTGCACTTGTATTAGTGTGGAAAAAACACTTTTTGCACTTGTGTTAGTGTTGAAAAACCACTTTTTGCACTTGTGTTAGTGTTGCAAAAACACTTTTCGCACCTGTGTTGGTGCAGGAAACCACTTTTGCACTTGTATTAGTGTGGAAAAAACACTTTTTGCACTTGTGATAGTGTTGAAAAACCACTTTTTGCACTTGTGTTAGTGTTGAAAAACCACTTTTCGCACTTGTGTTGGTGCAGGAAACCACTTTTGCACTTGTATTAGTGTGGAAAAACCACTTTTCGCACTTGTGTTAGTGTGGAAAAACCACTTTTCGCACTTGTGTTAGTGCAGGAAACCACTTTTGCACTTGTATTAGTGTGGAAAAAACACTTTTTGCACTTATGATAGTGTTGAAAAACCACTTTTCGCACTTGTGTCAGCATTGAAAAAACACTTTTCGCACTTGTGTTAGTGTTGAAAAACCACTTTTCGCACTTGTGTTGGTGCAGGAAACCACTTTTGCACTTGTATTAGTGTGGAAAAAACACTTTTTGCACTTGGGATAGTGTTGAAAAACCACTTTTCGCACTTGTGTTAGTGTTGAAAAACCACTTTTCGCACTTGTGTTGGTGCAGGAAACCACTATTGCACTTGTATTAGTGTGGAAAAAACACTTTTTGCACTTGTGATAGTGTTGAAAAACCACTCTTCACACTTGTATTAGTGTTGAAAAACAACTTTTCGCACTTGTGTTAGTGTTGAAAAACCACTTTTCGCACTTGTGTTGGTGCAGGAAACCACTTTTGCACTTGTATTAGTGTGGAAAAAACACTTTTTGCACTTGTGATAGTGTTGAAAAACCACTTTTCGCACTTGTGTTAGTGTTGAAAAACCACTTTTCGCACTTGTGTTGGTGCAGAAAACCACTTTTGCACTTGTATTAGTGTGGAAAAAACACTTTTTGCACTTGTGATATTGTTGAAAAACCACTTTTCGCACTTGTGTTAGTGTTGAAAAACCACTTTTCCCACTAGTGTTGGTGCAGGAAACCACTTTTGCACTTGTATTAGTGTGGAAAAACCACTTTTCGCACTTGTGTTAGTGTTGAAAAACCACTTTTCGCACTTGTGTTGGTGCAGGAAACCACATTTGCACTTGTATTAGTGTGGAAAAAACACTTTTTGCACTTGTGATAGTGTTGAAAACCACTTTTCGCACTTGTGTTAGTGTTGAAAAACCACTTTTCGCACTTGTGTTGGTGCAGGAAACCACTTTTGCACTTGTATTAGTGTGGAAAAACCACTTTTCGCACTTGTGTTAGTGTTGAAAAACCACTTTTCGCACTTGTGTTAGTGTTGAAAAACCACTTTTCGCACTTGTGTTGGTGCAGGAAACCACTTTTGCACTTGTATTAGTGTGGAAAAAACACTTTTCGCACTTGTGTTAGTGTTGAAAAACCACTTTTCGCACTTGTGTTAGTGTTGAAAAACCACTTTTCGCACCTGTGTTGGTGCAGGAAACCACTTTTGCACTTGTATTAGTGTGGGAAAACCACTTTTCGCACTTGTGTTAGTGTTGAAAAACCACTTTTGCACTTGTGTTAGTGTTGAAAAACCACTTTTCGCACTTGTGTTGGTGCAGGAAACCACTTTTGCACTTGTATTAGTGTGGAAAAAACACTTTTTGCACTTGTGATAGTGTTGAAAAACCACTTTTCGCACTTGTGTTAGTGTTGAAAAACCACTTTTCGCACTTGTGTTGGTGCAGGAAACCACTTTTGCACTTGTATTAGTGTTGAAAAACCACTTTTCGCATTTGTGTTAGTGTTGAAAAACCACATTTTGCACTCGTGTTAGTGTTGAAAATCCACTTTTCGCACTTGTGTTGGTGCAGGAAACCACTTTTGCACTTGTATTAGTGTGGAAAAAACACTTTTCGCACTTGTGTTAGTGTTGAAAAGCCACTTTTCGCACTTGTGTTAGTGTTGAAAAACCACTTTTCGCACCTGTGTTGGTGCAGGAAACCACTTTTGCACTTGTATTAGTGTGGGAAAACCACTTTTCGCACTTGTGTTAGTGTTGAAAAACCACTTTTTGCACTTGTGTTTGTGTTGAAAAACCACTTTTCGCACTTGTGTTGGTGCAGGAAACCACTTTTGCACTTGTATTAGTGTGGAAAAAACACTTTTTGCACTTGTGATAGTGTTGAAAAACCACTTTTCGCACTTGTGTTAGTGTTGAAAAACCACTTTTCCCACTTGTGTTGGTGCAGGAAACCACTTTTGCACTTGTATTAGTGTGGAAAAACCACTTTTCGCACTTGTGTTAGTGTTGAAAAACCACTTTTCGCACTTGTGTTGGTGCAGGAAACCACTTTTGGACTTGTATTAGTGTGGAAAAAACACTTTTTGCACTTGTGATAGTGTTGAAAAATCACTTTTCGCACTTGTGTTAGTGTTGAAAAACCACTTTTCGCACTTGTGTTGGTGCAGGAAACCACTTTTACACTTGTATTAGTGTGGAAAAAACACTTTTTGCACTTGTGATAGTGTTGAAAAACCACTTTTCGCACTTGTGTTAGTGTTGAAAAACCACATTTCGCACTTGTGTTGGTGTTGAAAAAACACTTTTCGCACTTGTGTTAGTGTTGAAAAACCACTTTTCGCACTTGTGTTAGTGTTGAAAAACCACTTTTCGCACTTGTGTTGGTGCAGGAAACCACTTTTGCTCTTGTATTAGTGTTGAAAAACCACTTTTCGCACTTGTGTTAGTGTTGAAAAACCACTTTTCGCACTTGTGTTGGTGCAGGAAACCACTTTTGCACTTGTATTAGTGTGGAAAAACCACTTTTCGCACTTGTGTTGGTGCAGGAAACCACTTTTGCACTTGTATTAGTGAGGAAAAAACACTTCTTGCACTTGGGATAGTGTTGAAAAACCACTTTTCGCACTTGTGTTAGTGTTGAAAAACCACTTTTCGCACTTGTGTTGGTGCAGGAAACCACTTTTGCACTTGTATTAGTGTGGAAAAAACACTTTTTGCACTTGTGATAGTGTTGAAAAACCACTTTTCGCACTTGTGTTAGTGTTGAAAAACCACTTTTCGCACTTGTGTTGGTGCAGAAAACCACTTTTGCACTTGTATTAGTGTGGAAAAAACACTTTTTGCACTTGTGATATTGTTGAAAAACCACTTTTCGCACTTGTGTTAGTGTTGAAAAACCACTTTTCCCACTAGTGTTGGTGCAGGAAACCACTTTTGCACTTGTATTAGTGTGGAAAAACCACTTTTCGCACTTGTGTTAGTGTTGAAAAACCACTTTTCGCACTTGTGTTGGTGCAGGAAACCACATTTGCACTTGTATTAGTGTGGAAAAAACACGTTTTGCACTTGTGATAGTGTTGAAAACCACTTTTCGCACTTGTGTTAGTGTTGAAAAACCACTTTTCGCACTTGTGTTGGTGCAGGAAACCACTTTTGCACTTGTATTAGTGTGGAAAAACCACTTTTCGCACTTGTGTTAGTGTTGAAAAACCACTTTTCGCACTTGTGTTAGTGTTGAAAAACCACTTTTCGCACTTGTGTTGGTGCAGGAAACCACTTTTGCACTTGTATTAGTGTGGAAAAAACACTTTTCGCACTTGTGTTAGTGTTGAAAAACCACTTTTCGCACTTGTGTTAGTGTTGAAAAACCACTTTTCGCACCTGTGTTGGTGCAGGAAACCACTTTTGCACTTGTATTAGTGTGGGAAAACCACTTTTCGCACTTGTGTTAGTGTTGAAAAACCACTTTTGCACTTGTGTTAGTGTTGAAAAACCACTTTTCGCACTTGTGTTGGTGCAGGAAACCACTTTTGCACTTGTATTAGTGTGGAAAAAACACTTTTTGCACTTGTGATAGTGTTGAAAAACCACTTTTCGCACTTGTGTTAGTGTTGAAAAACCACTTTTCGCACTTGTGTTGGTGCAGGAAACCACTTTTGCACTTGTATTAGTGTTGAAAAACCACTTTTCGCATTTGTGTTAGTGTTGAAAAACCACTTTTTGCACTCGTGTTAGTGTTGAAAATCCACTTTTCGCACTTGTGTTGGTGCAGGAAACCACTTTTGCACTTGTATTAGTGTGGAAAAAACACTTTTCGCACTTGTGTTAGTGTTGAAAAGCCACTTTTCGCACTTGTGTTAGTGTTGAAAAACCACTTTTCGCACTTGTGTTGGTGCAGGAAACCACTATTGCACTTGTATTAGTGTGGAAAAAACACTTTTTGCACTTGTGATAGTGTTGAAAAACCACTCTTCACACTTGTATTAGTGTTGAAAAACAACTTTTCGCACTTGTGTTAGTGTTGAAAAACCACTTTTCGCACTTGTGTTGGTGCAGGAAACCACTTTTGCACTTGTATTAGTGTGGAAAAAAACACTTTTTGCACTTGTGATAGTGTTGAAAAACCACTTTTCGCACTTGTGTTAGTGTTGAAAAACCACTTTTCGCACTTGTGTTGGTGCAGAAAACCACTTTTGCACTTGTATTAGTGTGGAAAAAACACTTTTTGCACTTGTGATATTGTTGAAAAACCACTTTTCGCACTTGTGTTAGTGTTGAAAAACCACTTTTCCCACTAGTGTTGGTGCAGGAAACCACTTTTGCACTTGTATTAGTGTGGAAAAACCACTTTTCGCACTTGTGTTAGTGTTGAAAAACCACTTTTCGCACTTGTGTTGGTGCAGGAAACCACATTTGCACTTGTATTAGTGTGGAAAAAACACTTTTTGCACTTGTGATAGTGTTGAAAACCACTTTTCGCACTTGTGTTAGTGTTGAAAAACCACTTTTCGCACTTGTGTTGGTGCAGGAAACCACTTTTGCACTTGTATTAGTGTGGAAAAACCACTTTTCGCACTTGTGTTAGTGTTGAAAAACCACTTTTCGCACTTGTGTTAGTGTTGAAAAACCACTTTTCGCACTTGTGTTGGTGCAGGAAACCACTTTTGCACTTGTATTAGTGTGGAAAAAACACTTTTCGCACTTGTGTTAGTGTTGAAAAACCACTTTTCGCACTTGTGTTAGTGTTGAAAAACCACTTTTCGCACCTGTGTTGGTGCAGGAAACCACTTTTGCACTTGTATTAGTGTGGGAAAACCACTTTTCGCACTTGTGTTAGTGTTGAAAAACCACTTTTGCACTTGTGTTAGTGTTGAAAAACCACTTTTCGCACTTGTGTTGGTGCAGGAAACCACTTTTGCACTTGTATTAGTGTGGAAAAAACACTTTTTGCACTTGTGATAGTGTTGAAAAACCACTTTTCGCACTTGTGTTAGTGTTGAAAAACCACTTTTCGCACTTGTGTTGGTGCAGGAAACCACTTTTGCACTTGTATTAGTGTTGAAAAACCACTTTTCGCATTTGTGTTAGTGTTGAAAAACCACTTTTTGCACTCGTGTTAGTGTTGAAAATCCACTTTTCGCACTTGTGTTGGTGCAGGAAACCACTTTTGCACTTGTATTAGTGTGGAAAAAACACTTTTCGCACTTGTGTTAGTGTTGAAAAGCCACTTTTCGCACTTGTGTTAGTGTTGAAAAACCACTTTTCGCACCTGTGTTGGTGCAGGAAACCACTTTTGCACTTGTATTAGTGTGGGAAAACCACTTTTCGCACTTGTGTTAGTGTTGAAAAACCACTTTTTGCACTTGTGTTTGTGTTGAAAAACCACTTTTCGCACTTGTGTTGGTGCAGGAAACCACTTTTGCACTTGTATTAGTGTGGAAAAAACACTTTTTGCACTTGTGATAGTGTTGAAAAACCACTTTTCGCACTTGTGTTAGTGTTGAAAAACCACTTTTCCCACTTGTGTTGGTGCAGGAAACCACTTTTGCACTTGTATTAGTGTGGAAAAACCACTTTTCGCACTTGTGTTAGTGTTGAAAAACCACTTTTCGCACTTGTGTTGGTGCAGGAAACCACTTTTGGACTTGTATTAGTGTGGAAAAAACACTTTTTGCACTTGTGATAGTGTTGAAAAATCACTTTTCGCACTTGTGTTAGTGTTGAAAAACCACTTTTCGCACTTGTGTTGGTGCAGGAAACCACTTTTACACTTGTATTAGTGTGGAAAAAACACTTTTTGCACTTGTGATAGTGTTGAAAAACCACTTTTCGCACTTGTGTTAGTGTTGAAAAACCACATTTCGCACTTGTGTTGGTGTTGAAAAAACACTTTTCGCACTTGTGTTAGTGTTGAAAAACCACTTTTCGCACTTGTGTTAGTGTTGAAAAACCACTTTTCGCACTTGTGTTGGTGCAGGAAACCACTTTTGCTCTTGTATTAGTGTTGAAAAACCACTTTTCGCACTTGTGTTAGTGTTGAAAAACCACTTTTCGCACTTGTGTTGGTGCAGGAAACCACTTTTGCACTTGTATTAGTGTGGAAAAACCACTTTTCGCACTTGTGTTGGTGCAGGAAACCACTTTTGCACTTGTATTAGTGAGGAAAAAACACTTCTTGCACTTGGGATAGTGTTGAAAAACCACTTTTCGCACTTGTGTTAGTGTTGAAAAACCACTTTTCGCACTTGTGTTGGTGCAGGAAACCACTTTTGCACTTGTATTAGTGTGGAAAAAACACTTTTTGCACTTGTGATAGTGTTGAAAAACCACTTTTCGCACTTGTGTTAGTGTTGAAAAACCACTTTTCGCACTTGTGTTGGTGCAGAAAACCACTTTTGCACTTGTATTAGTGTGGAAAAAACACTTTTTGCACTTGTGATATTGTTGAAAAACCACTTTTCGCACTTGTGTTAGTGTTGAAAAACCACTTTTCCCACTAGTGTTGGTGCAGGAAATCACTTTTGCACTTGTATTAGTGTGGAAAAACCACTTTTTGCACTTGTGTTAGTGTTGAAAAACCACTTTTCGCACTTGTGTTGGTGCAGGAAACCACATTTGCACTTGTATTAGTGTGGAAAAAACACGTTTTGCACTTGTGATAGTGTTGAAAACCACTTTTCGCACTTGTGTTAGTGTTGAAAAACCACTTTTCGCACTTGTGTTGGTGCAGGAAACCACTTTTGCACTTGTATTAGTGTGGAAAAACCACTTTTCGCACTTGTGTTAGTGTTGAAAAACCACTTTTCGCACTTGTGTTAGTGTTGAAAAACCACTTTTCGCACTTGTGTTGGTGCAGGAAACCACTTTTGCACTTGTATTAGTGTGGAAAAAACACTTTTCGCACTTGTGTTAGTGTTGAAAAACCACTTTTCGCACTTGTGTTAGTGTTGAAAAACCACTTTTCGCACCTGTGTTGGTGCAGGAAACCACTTTTGCACTTGTATTAGTGTGGGAAAACCACTTTTCGCACTTGTGTTAGTGTTGAAAAACCACTTTTGCACTTGTGTTAGTGTTGAAAAACCACTTTTCGCACTTGTGTTGGTGCAGGAAACCACTTTTGCACTTGTATTAGTGTGGAAAAAACACTTTTTGCACTTGTGATAGTGTTGAAAAACCACTTTTCGCACTTGTGTTAGTGTTGAAAAACCACTTTTCGCACTTGTGTTGGTGCAGGAAACCACTTTTGCACTTGTATTAGTGTTGAAAAACCACTTTTCGCATTTGTGTTAGTGTTGAAAAACCACTTTTTGCACTCGTGTTAGTGTTGAAAATCCACTTTTCGCACTTGTGTTGGTGCAGGAAACCACTTTTGCACTTGTATTAGTGTGGAAAAAACACTTTTCGCACTTGTGTTAGTGTTGAAAAGCCACTTTTCGCACTTGTGTTAGTGTTGAAAAACCACTTTTCGCACCTGTGTTGGTGCAGGAAACCACTTTTGCACTTGTATTAGTGTGGGAAAACCACTTTTCGCACTTGTGTTAGTGTTGAAAAACCACTTTTTGCACTTGTGTTTGTGTTGAAAAACCACTTTTCGCACTTGTGTTGGTGCAGGAAACCACTTTTGCACTTGTATTAGTGTGGAAAAAACACTTTTTGCACTTGTGATAGTGTTGAAAAACCACTTTTCGCACTTGTGTTAGTGTTGAAAAACCACTTTTCCCACTTGTGTTAGTGTTGAAAAACCACTTTTCGCACTTGTGTTAGTGTTGAAAAACCACTTTTTGCACTTGTGTTTGTGTTGAAAAACCACTTTTCGCACTTGTGTTGGTGCAGGAAACCACTTTTGCACTTGTATTAGTGTGGAAAAACCACTTTTCGCACTTGTGTTAGTGTTGAAAAACCACTTTTCGCACTTGTGTTGGTGCAGGAAACCACTTTTGGACTTGTATTAGTGTGGAAAAAACACTTTTTGCACTTGTGATAGTGTTGAAAAATCACTTTTCGCACTTGTGTTAGTGTTGAAAAACCACTTTTCGCACTTGTGTTGGTGCAGGAAACCACTTTTACACTTGTATTAGTGTGGAAAAAACACTTTTTGCACTTGTGATAGTGTTGAAAAACCACTTTTCGCACTTGTGTTAGTGTTGAAAAACCACATTTCGCACTTGTGTTGGTGTTGAAAAAACACTTTTCGCACTTGTGTTAGTGTTGAAAAACCACTTTTCGCACTTGTGTTAGTGTTGAAAAACCACTTTTCGCACTTGTGTTGGTGCAGGAAACCACTTTTGCTCTTGTATTAGTGTTGAAAAACCACTTTTCGCACTTGTGTTAGTGTTGAAAAACCACTTTTCGCACTTGTGTTGGTGCAGGAAACCACTTTTGCACTTGTATTAGTGTGGAAAAAACACTTTTTGCACTTGTGATAGTGTTGAAAAACCACTTTTCGCACTTGTGTTAGTGTTGAAAAACCACTTTTCACACTTGTGTTGGTGCAGGAAACCACTTTTGCACTTGTATTAGTGTGGAAAAAACACTTTTTGCACTTGTGATAGTGTTGAAAAACCACTTTTCGCACTTGTGTTAGTGTTGAAAAACCACTTTTCACACTTGTGTTGGTGCAGGATACCACTTTTGCACTTGTATTAGTGTGGAAAAACCACTTTTCGCACTTGTGTTAGTGTTGAAAAACCACTTTTCGCACTTGTGTTAGTGTTGAAAAACCACTTTTCGCACTTGTGTTAGTGTTGAAAAACCACTTTTCGCACTTGTGTTGGTGCAGGAAACCACTTTTGCACTTGTATTAGTGTGGAAAAAACACTTTTTGCACTTGTGTTAGTGTTGAAAAACCACTTTTTGCACTTGTGTTAGTGTTGCAAAAACACTTTTCGCACCTGTGTTGGTGCAGGAAACCACTTTTGCACTTGTATTAGTGTGGAAAAAACACTTTTTGCACTTGTGATAGTGTTGAAAAACCACTTTTTGCACTTGTGTTAGTGTTGAAAAACCACTTTTCGCACTTGTGTTGGTGCAGGAAACCACTTTTGCACTTGTATTAGTGTGGAAAAACCACTTTTCGCACTTGTGTTAGTGTGGAAAAACCACTTTTCGCACTTGTGTTAGTGCAGGAAACCACTTTTGCACTTGTATTAGTGTGGAAAAAACACTTTTTGCACTTATGATAGTGTTGAAAAACCACTTTTCGCACTTGTGTCAGCATTGAAAAAACACTTTTCGCACTTGTGTTAGTGTTGAAAAACCACTTTTCGCACTTGTGTTGGTGCAGGAAACCACTTTTGCACTTGTATTAGTGTGGAAAAAACACTTTTTGCACTTGGGATAGTGTTGAAAAACCACTTTTCGCACTTGTGTTAGTGTTGAAAAACCACTTTTCGCACTTGTGTTGGTGCAGGAAACCACTATTGCACTTGTATTAGTGTGGAAAAAACACTTTTTGCACTTGTGATAGTGTTGAAAAACCACTCTTCACACTTGTATTAGTGTTGAAAAACAACTTTTCGCACTTGTGTTAGTGTTGAAAAACCACTTTTCGCACTTGTGTTGGTGCAGGAAACCACTTTTGCACTTGTATTAGTGTGGCAAAAACACTTTTTGCACTTGTGATAGTGTTGAAAAACCACTTTTCGCACTTGTGTTAGTGTCGAAAAACCACTTTTCGCACTTGTGTTGGTGCAGGATACCACTTTTGCACTTGTATTAGTGTGGAAAAACCACTTTTCGCACTTGTGTTAGTGTTGAAAAACCACTTTTCGCACTTGTGTTAGTGTTGAAAAACCACTTTTAACACTTGTGTTAGTGTTGAAAAATCACTTTTCACACTTGTGTTGGTGCAGGAAACCACTTTTGCACTTGTATTAGTGTGGAAAAAACACTTTTTGCACTTGTGATAGTGTTGAAAAACCACTTTTCGTACTTGTGTTAGTGTCAAAAAACCACTTTTCGCACTTGTGTTGGTGCAGGAAACCACTTTTGCACTTGTATTAGTGTGGAAAAAACACTTTTTGCACTTGTGATAGTGTTGAAAAACCACTTTTCGCACTTGTGTTAGTGTTGAAAAACCACATTTCGCACTTGTGTTAGTGTTGAAAAATCACTTTTCACACTTGTGTTGGTGCAGGAAGCCACTTTTGCACTTGTATTAGTGTGGAAAAAACACTTTTTGCACTTGTGATAGTGTTGAAAAACCACTTTTCGCACATGTGTTAATGTTGAAAAACCACTTTTCGCACTTGTGTTGGTGCAGGAAAACACTTTTGCACTTGTATTAGTGTGGAAAAACCACTTTTCGCACTTGTGTTAGTGTTGAAAAACCACTTTTCGCACTTGTGTTAGTGTTGAAAAACCACTTTTCGCACTTGTGTTAGTGTTGAAAAACCACTTTTCGCACTTGTGTTAGTGTTGAAAAACCACTTTTCGCACTTGTGTTAGTGTTGAAAAACCACTTTTCGCACTTGTGTTGGTGCAGGAAACCAATTTTGCACTTGTATTAGTGTGGAAAAACACTTTTCGCACTTGTGTTAGTGTTGAAAACCCACTTTTCACACTTGTGTTAGTGTTGAAAACCACTTTTCGCACTTGTGTTGGTGCAGGAAACCACTTTTGCACTTGTATTAGTGTGGAAAAACACTTTTTGCACTTGTGATAGTGCTGAAAAACCACTTTTCGCACTTGTGTTAGTGTTGAAAAACCACTTTTCGCACTTGTGTTGGTGCAGGAAACCACTTTTGCACTTGTATTAGTGTGGAAAAACCACTTTTCGCACTTGTGTTAGTGTTGAAAAACCACTTTTCGCACTTGTGTTAGTGTTGAAAAACCACTTTTCGCACTTGTGTTAGTGTTGAAAAACCACTTTTTGCACTTGTGTTGGTGCAGGAAACCACTTTTGCACTTGTGTTAGTGTTGAAAAACCACTTTTCGCACATGTGTTAGTGTTGAAAAACCACTTTTTGCACTTGTGATGGTGCAGGAAACCACTTTTGCACTTGTATTAGTGTGGAAAAAACACTTTTTGCACTTGTGTTAGAGTTGAAAAACCACTTTTCGCACTTGTGTTGGTGCAGGAAACCACTTTTGCACTTGTATTAGTGTGGAAAAAACACTTTTTGCACTTGTGATAGTGTTGAAAAACCACATTTCGCACTTGCGTTAGTGTTGAAAAACCACTTTTCGCACTTGTGTTGGTGCAGGAAACCACTTTTGCACTTGTATTAGTGTGGAAAACCACTTTTCGCACTTGTGTTAGTGTTGAAAAACCACTTTTCACACTTGTGTTAGTGTTGAAAAACCACTTTTCGCACTTGTGTTGGTGCAGGAAACCACTTTTGCACTTGTATTAGTGTGGAAAAAACACTTTTTGCACTTGGGATAGTGTTGAAAAACCACTTTTCGCACTTGTGTTAGTGTTGAAAAACCACTTTTCGCACTTGTGTTGGTGCAGGAAACCACTTTTGCACTTGTATTAGTGTGGAAAAAACACTTTTTGCACTTGTGATAGTGTTGAAAACCACTTTTTGCACTTGTGTTAGTGTTGAAAAACCACTTTTCCCACTTGTGTTGGTGCAGGAAACCACTTTTGCACTTGTATTAGTGTGGAAAAACCACTTTTCGCACTTGTGTTGGTGCAGGAAACCACTTTTGCACTTGTATTAGTGAGGAAAAAACACTTCTTGCACTTGGGATAGTGTTGAAAAACCACTTTTCGCACTTGTGTTAGTGTTGAAAAACCACTTTTCGCACTTGTGTTGGTGCAGGAAACCACTTTTGCACTTGTATTAGTGTGGAAAAAACACTTTTTGCACTTGTGATAGTGTTGAAAAACCACTTTTCGCACTTGTGTTAGTGTTGAAAAACCACTTTTCGCACTTGTGTTGGTGCAGAAAACCACTTTTGCACTTGTATTAGTGTGGAAAAAACACTTTTTGCACTTGTGATATTGTTGAAAAACCACTTTTCGCACTTGTGTTAGTGTTGAAAAACCACTTTTCCCACTAGTGTTGGTGCAGGAAACCACTTTTGCACTTGTATTAGTGTGGAAAAACCACTTTTCGCACTTGTGTTAGTGTTGAAAAACCACTTTTCGCACTTGTGTTGGTGCAGGAAACCACATTTGCACTTGTATTAGTGTGGAAAAAACACTTTTTGCACTTGTGATAGTGTTGAAAACCACTTTTCGCACTTGTGTTAGTGTTGAAAAACCACTTTTCGCACTTGTGTTGGTGCAGGAAACCACTTTTGCACTTGTATTAGTGTGGAAAAACCACTTTTCGCACTTGTGTTAGTGTTGAAAAACCACTTTTCGCACTTGTGTTAGTGTTGAAAAACCACTTTTCGCACTTGTGTTGGTGCAGGAAACCACTTTTGCACTTGTATTAGTGTGGGAAAACCACTTTTCGCACTTGTGTTAGTGTTGAAAAACCACTTTTGCACTTGTGTTAGTGTTGAAAAACCACTTTTCGCACTTGTGTTGGTGCAGGAAACCACTTTTGCACTTGTATTAGTGTGGAAAAAACACTTTTTGCACTTGTGATAGTGTTGAAAAACCACTTTTCGCACTTGTGTTAGTGTTGAAAAACCACTTTTCGCACTTGTGTTGGTGCAGGAAACCACTTTTGCACTTGTATTAGTGTTGAAAAACCACTTTTCGCATTTGTGTTAGTGTTGAAAAACCACTTTTTGCACTCGTGTTAGTGTTGAAAATCCACTTTTCGCACTTGTGTTGGTGCAGGAAACCACTTTTGCACTTGTATTAGTGTGGAAAAACCACTTTTCGCACTTGTGTTAGTGTTGAAAAACCACTTTTCGCACTTGTGTTGGTGCAGGAAACCACTTTTGGACTTGTATTAGTGTGGAAAAAACACTTTTTGCACTTGTGATAGTGTTGAAAAATCACTTTTCGCACTTGTGTTAGTGTTGAAAAACCACTTTTCGCACTTGTGTTGGTGCAGGAAACCACTTTTGCACTTGTATTAGTGTGGAAAAAACACTTTTTGCACTTGTGATAGTGTTGAAAAACCACATTTCGCACTTGCGTTAGTGTTGAAAAACCACTTTTCGCACTTGTGTTGGTGCAGGAAACCACTTTTGCACTTGTATTAGTGTGGAAAACCACTTTTCGCACTTGTGTTAGTGTTGAAAAACCACTTTTCACACTTGTGTTAGTGTTGAAAAACCACTTTTCGCACTTGTGTTGGTGCAGGAAACCACTTTTGCACTTGTATTAGTGTGGAAAAAACACTTTTTGCACTTGGGATAGTGTTGAAAAACCACTTTTCGCACTTGTGTTAGTGTTGAAAAACCACTTTTCGCACTTGTGTTGGTGCAGGAAACCACTTTTGCACTTGTATTAGTGTGGAAAAAACACTTTTTGCACTTGTGATAGTGTTGAAAACCACTTTTTGCACTTGTGTTAGTGTTGAAAAACCACTTTTCCCACTTGTGTTGGTGCAGGAAACCACTTTTGCACTTGTATTAGTGTGGAAAAACCACTTTTCGCACTTGTGTTGGTGCAGGAAACCACTTTTGCACTTGTATTAGTGAGGAAAAAACACTTCTTGCACTTGGGATAGTGTTGAAAAACCACTTTTCGCACTTGTGTTAGTGTTGAAAAACCACTTTTCGCACTTGTGTTGGTGCAGGAAACCACTTTTGCACTTGTATTAGTGTGGAAAAAACACTTTTTGCACTTGTGATAGTGTTGAAAAACCACTTTTCGCACTTGTGTTAGTGTTGAAAAACCACTTTTCGCACTTGTGTTGGTGCAGAAAACCACTTTTGCACTTGTATTAGTGTGGAAAAAACACTTTTTGCACTTGTGATATTGTTGAAAAACCACTTTTCGCACTTGTGTTAGTGTTGAAAAACCACTTTTCCCACTAGTGTTGGTGCAGGAAACCACTTTTGCACTTGTATTAGTGTGGAAAAACCACTTTTCGCACTTGTGTTAGTGTTGAAAAACCACTTTTCGCACTTGTGTTGGTGCAGGAAACCACATTTGCACTTGTATTAGTGTGGAAAAAACACTTTTTGCACTTGTGATAGTGTTGAAAACCACTTTTCGCACTTGTGTTAGTGTTGAAAAACCACTTTTCGCACTTGTGTTGGTGCAGGAAACCACTTTTGCACTTGTATTAGTGTGGAAAAACCACTTTTCGCACTTGTGTTAGTGTTGAAAAACCACTTTTCGCACTTGTGTTAGTGTTGAAAAACCACTTTTCGCACTTGTGTTGGTGCAGGAAACCACTTTTGCACTTGTATTAGTGTGGAAAAAACACTTTTCGCACTTGTGTTAGTGTTGAAAAACCACTTTTCGCACTTGTGTTAGTGTTGAAAAACCACTTTTCGCACCTGTGTTGGTGCAGGAAACCACTTTTGCACTTGTATTAGTGTGGGAAAACCACTTTTCGCACTTGTGTTAGTGTTGAAAAACCACTTTTGCACTTGTGTTAGTGTTGAAAAACCACTTTTCGCACTTGTGTTGGTGCAGGAAACCACTTTTGCACTTGTATTAGTGTGGAAAAAACACTTTTTGCACTTGTGATAGTGTTGAAAAACCACTTTTCGCACTTGTGTTAGTGTTGAAAAACCACTTTTCGCACTTGTGTTGGTGCAGGAAACCACTTTTGCACTTGTATTAGTGTTGAAAAACCACTTTTCGCATTTGTGTTAGTGTTGAAAAACCACTTTTTGCACTCGTGTTAGTGTTGAAAATCCACTTTTCGCACTTGTGTTGGTGCAGGAAACCACTTTTGCACTTGTATTAGTGTGGAAAAAACACTTTTCGCACTTGTGTTAGTGTTGAAAAGCCACTTTTCGCACTTGTGTTAGTGTTGAAAAACCACTTTTCGCACCTGTGTTGGTGCAGGAAACCACTTTTGCACTTGTATTAGTGTGGGAAAACCACTTTTCGCACTTGTGTTAGTGTTGAAAAACCACTTTTTGCACTTGTGTTTGTGTTGAAAAACCACTTTTCGCACTTGTGTTGGTGCAGGAAACCACTTTTGCACTTGTATTAGTGTGGAAAAAACACTTTTTGCACTTGTGATAGTGTTGAAAAACCACTTTTCGCACTTGTGTTAGTGTTGAAAAACCACTTTTCCCACTTGTGTTGGTGCAGGAAACCACTTTTGCACTTGTATTAGTGTGGAAAAACCACTTTTCGCACTTGTGTTAGTGTTGAAAAACCACTTTTCGCACTTGTGTTGGTGCAGGAAACCACTTTTGGACTTGTATTAGTGTGGAAAAAACACTTTTTGCACTTGTGATAGTGTTGAAAAATCACTTTTCGCACTTGTGTTAGTGTTGAAAAACCACTTTTCGCACTTGTGTTGGTGCAGGAAACCACTTTTACACTTGTATTAGTGTGGAAAAAACACTTTTTGCACTTGTGATAGTGTTGAAAAACCACTTTTCGCACTTGTGTTAGTGTTGAAAAACCACATTTTGCACTTGTGTTGGTGTTGAAAAAACACTTTTCGCACTTGTGTTGGTGCAGAAAACCACTTTTGCACTTGTATTAGTGTGGAAAAACCACTTTTCGCACTTGTGTTAGCATTGAAAAACCACTTTTCTCACTTGTGTTAGTGTTGAAAAACCACTTTTCGCACTTGTGTTAGTGTTGAAAAACCACTTTTCGCACTTGTGTTGGTGCAGGAAACCACTTTTGCACTTGTATTAGTGTTGAAAAACCACTTTTCGCACTTGTGTTAGTGTTGAAAAACCACTTTTCGCACTTGTGTTGGTGCAGGAAACCACTTTTGCACTTGTATTAGTGTGGAAAAAACACTTTTTGCACTTGTGATAGTGTTGAAAAACCACTTTTCGCACTTGTGTTAGTGTTGAAAAACCACTTTTCACACTTGTGTTGGTGCAGGATACCACTTTTGCACTTGTATTAGTGTGGAAAAACCACTTTTCACACTTGTGTTAGTGTTGAAAAACCACTTTTCGCACTTGTGTTAGTGTTGAAAAACCACTTTTCGCACTTGTGTTAGTGTTGAAAAACCACTTTTCGCACTTGTGTTGGTGCAGGAAACCACTTTTGCACTTGTATTAGTGTGGAAAAAACACTTTTTGCACTTGTGTTAGTGTTGAAAAACCACTTTTCGCACTTGTGTTAGTGTTGCAAAAACACTTTTCGCACCTGGGTTGGTGCAGGAAACCACTTTTGCACTTGTATTAGTGTGGAAAAAACACTTTTTGCACTTGTGATAGTGTTGAAAAACCACTTTTTGCACTTGTGTTAGTGTTGAAAAACCACTTTTCGCACTTGTGTTGGTGCAGGAAACCACTTTTGCACTTGTATTAGTGTGGAAAACCACTTTTCGCACTTGTTTTGGTTGAGGAAACCACTTTTGCACTTGTATTAGTGTGGAAAAAACACTTTTTGCACTTATGATAGTGTTGAAAAACCACTTTTCGCACTTGTGTCAGCATTGAAAAACCACTTTTCGCACTTGTGTTAGTGTTGAAAAACCACTTTTCGCACTTGTGTTGTTGCAGGAAACCACTTTTGCACTTGTATTAGTGTGGAAAAAACACTTTTTGCACTTGGGATAGTGTTGAAAAACCACTTTTCGCACTTGTGTTAGTGTTGAAAAACCACTTTTCGCACTTGTGTTAGTGTTGAAAAACCACTTTTCGCACGTGTGTTGGTGCAGGAAACCACTATTGCACTTGTATTAGTGTGGAAAAAACACTTTTTGCACTTGTGATAGTGTTGAAAAACCACTCTTCACACTTGTATTAGTGTTGAAAAACCACTTTTCGCACTTGTGTTAGTGTTGAAAAACCACTTTTCGCACTTGTGTTGGTGCAGGCAACCACTTTTGCACTTGTATTAGTGTGGAAAAAACACTTTTTGCACTTGTGATAGTGTTGAAAAACCACTTTTCGCACTTGTGTTAGTGTTGAAAAACCACTTTTCGCACTTGTGTTGGTGCAGGATACCACTTTTGCACTTGTATTAGTGTGGAAAAACCACTTTTCGCACTTGTGTTAGTGTTGAAAAACCACTTTTCGCACTTGTGTTAGTGTTGAAAAACCACTTTTAACACTTGTGTTAGTGTTGAAAAACCACTTTTCGCACTTGTGTTGGTGCAGGAAACCACTTTTGCACTTGTATTAGTGTGGAAAAAACACTTTTCGCACTTGTGTTAGTGTTGAAAAACCACTTTTCGCACTTGTGTTAGTGTTGAAAAACCACTTTTCGCACCTGTGTTGGTGCAGGAAACCACTTTTGCACTTGTATTAGTGTGGAAAAAACACTTTTTGCACTTGTGATAGTGTTGAAAAACCACTTTTCGCACTTGTGTTAGTGTTGAAAAACTACTTTTCGCACTTGTGTTGGTGCAGGAAACCACTTTTCGCACTTGTGTTAGTGTTGAAAAACCACTTTTCGCACTTGTGTTGGTGCAGGAAACCACTTTTGCACTTGTATTAGTGTGGAAAAAACACTTTTTGCACTTGTGATAGTGTTGAAAAACCACTTTTCGCACTTGTGTTAGTGTTGAAAAACCACTTTTCCCACTTGTGTTGGTGCAGGAAACCACTTTTGCACTTGTATTAGTGTTGAAAAACCACTTTTCGCACTTGTGTTGGTGCAGGAAACCACATTTGCACTTGTATTAGTGTGGAAAAAACACTTTTTGCGCTTGTGATAGTGTTGAAAACCACTTTTCGCACTTGTGTTAGTGTTGAAAAACCACTTTTCGCACTTGTGTTGGTGCAGGAAACCACTTTTGCACTTGTATTAGTGTGGAAAAACCACTTTTCGCACTTGTGTTAGTGTTGAAAAACCACTTTTCGCACTTGTGTTAGTGTTGAAAAACCACTTTTCGCACTTGTGTTGGTGCAGGAAACCACTTTTGCACTTGTATTAGTGTGGAAAAAACACTTTTCGCACTTGTGTTAGTGTTGAAAAACCACTTTTCGCACTTGTGTTAGTGTTGAAAAACCACTTTTCGCACCTGTGTTGGTGCAGGAAACCACTTTTGCACTTGTATTAGTGTGGGAAAACCACTTTTCGCACTTGTGTTAGTGTTGAAAAACCACTTTTTGCACTAGTGTTAGTGTTGAAAAACCACTTTTTGCACTTGTGTTGGTGCAGGAAACCACTTTTGCACTTGTATTAGTGTGGAAAAACACTTTTTGCACTTGTGATAGTGTTGAAAAACCACTTTTCGCACTTGTGTTAGTGTTGAAAAACCACTTTTCGCACTTGTGTTGGTGCAGGAAACCACTTTTGCACTTGTATTAGTGTGGAAAAAACACTTTTTGCACTTGTGATAGTGTTGAAAAACCACTTTTCGCACTTGTGTTAGTGTTGAAAAACCACTTTTCGCACTTGTGTTGGTGCAGAAAACCACTTTTGCACTTGTATTAGTGTGGAAAAAACACTTTTTGCACTTGTGATATTGTTGAAAAACCACTTTTCGCACTTGTGTTAGTGTTGAAAAACCACTTTTCCCACTAGTGTTGGTGCAGGAAACCACTTTTGCACTTGTATTAGTGTGGAAAAACCACTTTTCGCACTTGTGTTAGTGTTGAAAAACCACTTTTCGCACTTGTGTTGGTGCAGGAAACCACATTTGCACTTGTATTAGTGTGGAAAAAACACTTTTTGCACTTGTGATAGTGTTGAAAACCACTTTTCGCACTTGTGTTAGTGTTGAAAAACCACTTTTCGCACTTGTGTTGGTGCAGGAAACCACTTTTGCACTTGTATTAGTGTGGAAAAACCACTTTTCGCACTTGTGTTAGTGTTGAAAAACCACTTTTCGCACTTGTGTTAGTGTTGAAAAACCACTTTTCGCACTTGTGTTGGTGCAGGAAACCACTTTTGCACTTGTATTAGTGTGGAAAAAACACTTTTCGCACTTGTGTTAGTGTTGAAAAACCACTTTTCGCACTTGTGTTAGTGTTGAAAAACCACTTTTCGCACCTGTGTTGGTTCAGGAAACCACTTTTGCACTTGTATTAGTGTGGGAAAACCACTTTTCGCACTTGTGTTAGTGTTGAAAAACCACTTTTGCACTTGTGTTAGTGTTGAAAAACCACTTTTCGCACTTGTGTTGGTGCAGGAAACCACTTTTGCACTTGTATTAGTGTGGAAAAAACACTTTTTGCACTTGTGATAGTGTTGAAAAAACACTTTTCGCACTTGTGTTAGTGTTGAAAAACCACTTTTCGCACTTGTGTTGGTGCAGGAAACCACTTTTGCACTTGTATTAGTGTTGAAAAACCACTTTTCGCATTTGTGTTAGTGTTGAAAAACCACTTTTTGCACTCGTGTTAGTGTTGAAAATCCACTTTTCGCACTTGTGTTGGTGCAGGAAACCACTTTTGCACTTGTATTAGTGTGGAAAAAACACTTTTCGCACTTGTGTTAGTGTTGAAAAGCCACTTTTCGCACTTGTGTTAGTGTTGAAAAACCACTTTTCGCACCTGTGTTGGTGCAGGAAACCACTTTTGCACTTGTATTAGTGTGGGAAAACCACTTTTCGCACTTGTGTTAGTGTTGAAAAACCACTTTTTGCACTTGTGTTTGTGTTGAAAAACCACTTTTCGCACTTGTGTTGGTGCAGGAAACCACTTTTGCACTTGTATTAGTGTGGAAAAAACACTTTTTGCACTTGTGATAGTGTTGAAAAACCACTTTTCGCACTTGTGTTAGTGTTGAAAAACCACTTTTCCCACTTGTGTTGGTGCAGGAAACCACTTTTGCACTTGTATTAGTGTGGAAAAACCACTTTTCGCACTTGTGTTAGTGTTGAAAAACCACTTTTCGCACTTGTGTTGGTGCAGGAAACCACTTTTGGACTTGTATTAGTGTGGAAAAAACACTTTTTGCACTTGTGATAGTGTTGAAAAATCACTTTTCGCACTTGTGTTAGTGTTGAAAAACCACTTTTCGCACTTGTGTTGGTGCAGGAAACCACTTTTACACTTGTATTAGTGTGGAAAAAACACTTTTTGCACTTGTGATAGTGTTGAAAAACCACTTTTCGCACTTGTGTTAGTGTTGAAAAACCACATTTTGCACTTGTGTTGGTGTTGAAAAAACACTTTTCGCACTTGTGTTGGTGCAGAAAACCACTTTTGCACTTGTATTAGTGTGGAAAAACCACTTTTCGCACTTGTGTTAGCATTGAAAAACCACTTTTCTCACTTGTGTTAGTGTTGAAAAACCACTTTTCGCACTTGTGTTAGTGTTGAAAAACCACTTTTCGCACTTGTGTTGGTGCAGGAAACCACTTTTGCACTTGTATTAGTGTTGAAAAACCACTTTTCGCACTTGTGTTAGTGTTGAAAAACCACTTTTCGCACTTGTGTTGGTGCAGGAAACCACTTTTGCACTTGTATTAGTGTGGAAAAAACACTTTTTGCACTTGTGATAGTGTTGAAAAACCACTTTTCGCACTTGTGTTAGTGTTGAAAAACCACTTTTCACACTTGTGTTGGTGCAGGATACCACTTTTGCACTTGTATTAGTGTGGAAAAACCACTTTTCACACTTGTGTTAGTGTTGAAAAACCACTTTTCGCACTTGTGTTAGTGTTGAAAAACCACTTTTCGCACTTGTGTTAGTGTTGAAAAACCACTTTTCGCACTTGTGTTGGTGCAGGAAACCACTTTTGCACTTGTATTAGTGTGGAAAAAACACTTTTTGCACTTGTGTTAGTGTTGAAAAACCACTTTTCGCACTTGTGTTAGTGTTGCAAAAACACTTTTCGCACCTGGGTTGGTGCAGGAAACCACTTTTGCACTTGTATTAGTGTGGAAAAAACACTTTTTGCACTTGTGATAGTGTTGAAAAACCACTTTTTGCACTTGTGTTAGTGTTGAAAAACCACTTTTCGCACTTGTGTTGGTGCAGGAAACCACTTTTGCACTTGTATTAGTGTGGAAAACCACTTTTCGCACTTGTTTTGGTTGAGGAAACCACTTTTGCACTTGTATTAGTGTGGAAAAAACACTTTTTGCACTTATGATAGTGTTGAAAAACCACTTTTCGCACTTGTGTCAGCATTGAAAAACCACTTTTCGCACTTGTGTTAGTGTTGAAAAACCACTTTTCGCACTTGTGTTGTTGCAGGAAACCACTTTTGCACTTGTATTAGTGTGGAAAAAACACTTTTTGCACTTGGGATAGTGTTGAAAAACCACTTTTCGCACTTGTGTTAGTGTTGAAAAACCACTTTTCGCACTTGTGTTAGTGTTGAAAAACCACTTTTCGCACGTGTGTTGGTGCAGGAAACCACTATTGCACTTGTATTAGTGTGGAAAAAACACTTTTTGCACTTGTGATAGTGTTGAAAAACCACTCTTCACACTTGTATTAGTGTTGAAAAACCACTTTTCGCACTTGTGTTAGTGTTGAAAAACCACTTTTCGCACTTGTGTTGGTGCAGGCAACCACTTTTGCACTTGTATTAGTGTGGAAAAAACACTTTTTGCACTTGTGATAGTGTTGAAAAACCACTTTTCGCACTTGTGTTAGTGTTGAAAAACCACTTTTCGCACTTGTGTTGGTGCAGGATACCACTTTTGCACTTGTATTAGTGTGGAAAAACCACTTTTCGCACTTGTGTTAGTGTTGAAAAACCACTTTTCGCACTTGTGTTAGTGTTGAAAAACCACTTTTAACACTTGTGTTAGTGTTGAAAAACCACTTTTCGCACTTGTGTTGGTGCAGGAAACCACTTTTGCACTTGTATTAGTGTGGAAAAAACACTTTTCGCACTTGTGTTAGTGTTGAAAAACCACTTTTCGCACTTGTGTTAGTGTTGAAAAACCACTTTTCGCACCTGTGTTGGTGCAGGAAACCACTTTTGCACTTGTATTAGTGTGGAAAAAACACTTTTTGCACTTGTGATAGTGTTGAAAAACCACTTTTCGCACTTGTGTTAGTGTTGAAAAACTACTTTTCGCACTTGTGTTGGTGCAGGAAACCACTTTTCGCACTTGTGTTAGTGTTGAAAAACCACTTTTCGCACTTGTGTTGGTGCAGGAAACCACTTTTGCACTTGTATTAGTGTGGAAAAAACACTTTTTGCACTTGTGATAGTGTTGAAAAACCACTTTTCGCACTTGTGTTAGTGTTGAAAAACCACTTTTCCCACTTGTGTTGGTGCAGGAAACCACTTTTGCACTTGTATTAGTGTTGAAAAACCACTTTTCGCACTTGTGTTGGTGCAGGAAACCACATTTGCACTTGTATTAGTGTGGAAAAAACACTTTTTGCGCTTGTGATAGTGTTGAAAACCACTTTTCGCACTTGTGTTAGTGTTGAAAAACCACTTTTCGCACTTGTGTTGGTGCAGGAAACCACTTTTGCACTTGTATTAGTGTGGAAAAACCACTTTTCGCACTTGTGTTAGTGTTGAAAAACCACTTTTCGCACTTGTGTTAGTGTTGAAAAACCACTTTTCGCACTTGTGTTGGTGCAGGAAACCACTTTTGCACTTGTATTAGTGTGGAAAAAACACTTCGCACTTGTGTTAGTGTTGAAAAACCACTTTTCGCACTTGTGTTAGTGTTGAAAAACCACTTTTCGCACCTGTGTTGGTGCAGGAAACCACTTTTGCACTTGTATTAGTGTGGGAAAACCACTTTTCGCACTTGTGTTAGTGTTGAAAAACCACTTTTTGCACTAGTGTTAGTGTTGAAAAACCACTTTTTGCACTTGTGTTGGTGCAGGAAACCACTTTTGCACTTGTATTAGTGTGGAAAAACACTTTTTGCACTTGTGATAGTGTTGAAAAACCACTTTTCGCACTTGTGTTAGTGTTGAAAAACCACTTTTCGCACTTGTGTTGGTGCAGGAAACCACTTTTGCACTTGTATTAGTGTGGAAAAAACACTTTTTGCACTTGTGATAATGTTGAAAAACCACTATTCGCACTTGTGTTAGTGTTGAAAAACCACTTTTCCCACTTGTGTTGGTGCAGGAAACCACTTTTGCACTTGTATTAGTGTGGAAAAACCACTTTTCGCACTTGTGTTAGTGTTGAAAAACCACTTTTCGCACTTGTGTTGGTGCAGGAAACCACTTTTGGACTTGTATTAGTGTGGAAAAAACACTTTTTGCACTTGTGATAGTGTTGAAAAATCACTTTTCGCACTTGTGTTAGTGTTGAAAAACCACTTTTCGCACTTGTGTTGGTGCAGGAAACCACTTTTACACTTGTATTAGTGTGGAAAAAACACTTTTTGCACTTGTGATAGTGTTGAAAAACCACTTTTCGCACTTGTGTTAGTGTTGAAAAACCACATTTCGCACTTGTGTTGGTGTTGAAAAAACACTTTTCGCACTTGTGTTGGTGCAGGAAACCACTTTTGCACTTGTATTAGTGTGGAAAAACCACTTTTCGCACTTGTGTTAGTGTTGAAAAACCACTTTTCGCACTTGTGTTAGTGTTGAAAAACCACTTTTCGCACCTGTGTTGGTGCAGGAAACCACTTTTGCACTTGTATTAGTGTTGAAAAAACACTTTTTGCACTTGTGATAGTGTTGAAAAACCACTTTTCGCACTTGTGTTAGTGTTGAAAAACTACTTTTCGCACTTGTGTTGGTGCAGGAAACCACTTTTCGCACTTGTGTTAGTGTTGAAAAACCACTTTTCGCACTTGTGTTGGTGCAGGAAACCACTTTTGCACTTGTATTAGTGTGGAAAAACACTTTTTGCACTTGTGATAGTGTTGAAAAACCACTTTTCGCACTTGTGTTAGTGTTGAAAAACCACTTTTCCCACTTGTGTTGGTGCAGGAAACCACTTTTGCACTTGTATTAGTGTTGAAAAACCACTTTTCGCACTTGTGTTGGTGCAGGAAACCACATTTGCACTTGTATTAGTGTGGAAAAAACACTTTTTGCGCTTGTGATAGTGTTGAAAACCACTTTTCGCACTTGTGTTAGTGTTGAAAAACCACTTTTCGCACTTGTGTTGGTGCAGGAAACCACTTTTGCACTTGTATTAGTGTGGAAAAACCACTTTTCGCACTTGTGTTAGTGTTGAAAAACCACTTTTCGCACTTGTGTTAGTGTTGAAAAACCACTTTTCGCACTTGTGTTGGTGCAGGAAACCACTTTTGCACTTGTATTAGTGGGGAAAAAACACTTTTCGCACTTGTGTTAGTGTTGAAAAACCACTTTTCGCACTTGTGTTAGTGTTGAAAAACCACTTTTCGCACCTGTGTTGGTGCAGGAAACCACTTTTGCACTTGTATTAGTGTGGGAAAACCACTTTTCGCACTTGTGTTAGTGTTGAAAAACCACTTTTTGCACTAGTGTTAGTGTTGAAAAACCACTTATTGCACTTGTGTTGGTGCAGGAAACCACTTTTGCACTTGTATTAGTGTGGAAAAAACACTTTTTGCACTTGTGATAGTGTTGAAAAACCACTTTTCGCACTTGTGTTAGTGTTGAAAAACCACTTTTCGCACTTGTGTTGGTGCAGGAAACCACTTTTGCACTTGTATTAGTGTGGAAAAAACACTTTTTGCACTTGTGATAGTGTTGAAAAACCACTTTTCGCACTTGTGTTAGTGTTGAAAAACCACTTTTCCCACTTGTGTTGGTGCAGGAAACCACTTTTGCACTTGTATTAGTGTGGAAAAACCACTTTTCGCACTTGTGTTAGTGTTGAAAAACCACTTTTCGCACTTGTGTTGGTGCAGGAAACCACTTTTGGACTTGTATTAGTGTGGAAAAAACACTTTTTGCACTTGTGATAGTGTTGAAAAATCACTTTTCGCACTTGTGTTAGTGTTGAAAAACCACTTTTCGCACTTGTGTTGGTGCAGGAAACCACTTTTACACTTGTATTAGTGTGGAAAAAACACTTTTTGCACTTGTGATAGTGTTGAAAAACCACTTTTCGCACTTGTGTTAGTGTTGAAAAACCACATTTCGCACTTGTGTTGGTGTTGAAAAAACACTTTTCGCACTTGTGTTGGTGCAGAAAACCACTTTTGCACTTGTATTAGTGTGGAAAAACCACTTTTCGCACTTGTGTTAGCGTTGAAAAACCACTTTTCTCACTTGTGTTAGTGTTGAAAAACCACTTTTCGCACTTGTGTTAGTGTTGAAAAACCACTTTTCGCACTTGTGTTGGTGCAGGAAACCACTTTTGCACTTGTATTAGTGTTGAAAAACCACTTTTCGCACTTGTGTTAGTGTTGAAAAACCACTTTTCGCACTTGTGTTGGTGCAGGAAACCACTTTTGCACTTGTATTAGTGTGGAAAAAACACTTTTTGCACTTGTGATAGTGTTGAAAAACCACTTTTCGCACTTGTGTTAGTGTTGAAAAACCACTTTTCACACTTGTGTTGGTGCAGGATACCACTTTTGCACTTGTATTAGTGTGGAAAAACCACTTTTCGCACTTGTGTTAGTGTTGAAAAACCACTTTTCGCACTTGTGTTAGTGTTGAAAAACCACTTTTCGCACTTGTGTTAGTGTTGAAAAACCACTTTTCGCACTTGTGTTGGTGCAGGAAACCACTTTTGCACTTGTATTAGTGTGGAAAAAACACTTTTTGCACTTGTGTTAGTGTTGAAAAACCACTTTTCGCACTTGTGTTAGTGTTGCAAAAACACTTTTCGCACCTGGGTTGGTGCAGGAAACCACTTTTGCAGTTTTATTAGTGTGGAAAAAACACTTTTTGCACTTGTGATAGTGTTGAAAAACCACTTTTTGCACTTGTGTTAGTGTTGAAAAACCACTTTTCGCACTTGTGTTGGTGCAGGAAACCACTTTTGCACTTGTATTAGTGTGGAAAACCACTTTTCGCACTTGTTTTGGTTGAGGAAACCACTTTTGCACTTGTATTAGTGTGGAAAAAACACTTTTTGCACTTATGATAGTGTTGAAAAACCACTTTTCGCACTTGTGTCAGCATTGAAAAACCACTTTTCGCACTTGTGTTAGTGTTGAAAAACCACTTTTCGCACTTGTGTTGGTGCAGGAAACCACTTTTGCACTTGTATTAGTGTGGAAAAAACACTTTTTGCACTTGGGATAGTGTTGAAAAACCACTTTTCGCACTTGTGTTAGTGTTGAAAAACCACTTTTCGCACGTGTGTTGGTGCAGGAAACCACTATTGCACTTGTATTAGTGTGGAAAAAACACTTTTTGCACTTGTGATAGTGTTGAAAAACCACTCTTCACACTTGTATTAGTGTTGAAAAACCACTTTTCGCACTTGTGTTAGTGTTGAAAAACCACTTTTCGCACTTGTGTTGGTGCAGGCACCCACTTTTGCACTTGTATTAGTGTGGAAAAAACACTTTTTGCACTTGTGATAGTGTTGAAAAACCACTTTTCGCACTTGTGTTAGTGTTGAAAAACCACTTTTCCCACTTGTGTTGGTGCAGGAAACCACTTTTGCACTTGTATTAGTGTGGAAAAACCACTTTTCGCACTTGTGTTAGTGTTGAAAAACCACTTTTCGCACTTGTGTTGGTGCAGGAAACCACTTTTGGACTTGTATTAGTGTGGAAAAAACACTTATTGCACTTGTGATAGTGTTGAAAAATCACTTTTCGCACTTGTGTTAGTGTTGAAAAACCACTTTTCGCACTTGTGTTGGTGCAGGAAACCACTTTTACACTTGTATTAGTGTGGAAAAAACACTTTTTGCACTTGTGATAGTGTTGAAAAACCACTTTTCGCACTTGTGTTAGTGTTGAAAAACCACATTTCGCACTTGTGTTGGTGTTGAAAAAACACTTTTCGCACTTGTGTTGGTGCAGGAAACCACTTTTGCACTTGTATTAGTGTGGAAAAACCACTTTTCGCACTTGTGTTAGTGTTGAAAAACCACTTTTCGCACTTGTGTTAGTGTTGAAAAACCACTTTTCGCACCTGTGTTGGTGCAGGAAACCACTTTTGCACTTGTATTAGTGTGGAAAAAACACTTTTTGCACTTGTGATAGTGTTGAAAAACCACTTTTCGCACTTGTGTTAGTGTTGAAAAACTACTTTTCGCACTTGTGTTGGTGCAGGAAACCACTTTTCGCACTTGTGTTAGTGTTGAAAAACCACTTTTCGCACTTGTGTTGGTGCAGGAAACCACTTTTGCACTTGTATTAGTGTGGAAAAAACACTTTTTGCACTTGTGATAGTGTTGAAAAACCACTTTTCGCACTTGTGTTAGTGTTGAAAAACCACTTTTCCCACTTGTGTTGGTGCAGGAAACCACTTTTGCACTTGTATTAGTGTTGAAAAACCACTTTTCGCACTTGTGTTGGTGCAGGAAACCACATTTGCACTTGTATTAGTGTGGAAAAAACACTTTTTGCGCTTGTGATAGTGTTGAAAACCACTTTTCGCACTTGTGTTAGTGTTGAAAAACCACTTTTCGCACTTGTGTTGGTGCAGGAAACCACTTTTGCACTTGTATTAGTGTGGAAAAACCACTTTTCGCACTTGTGTTAGTGTTGAAAAACCACTTTTCGCACTTGTGTTAGTGTTGAAAAACCACTTTTCGCACCTGTGTTGGTGCAGGAAACCACTTTTGCACTTGTATTAGTGTGGGAAAACCACTTTTCGCACTTGTGTTAGTGTTGAAAAACCACTTTTTGCACTAGTGTTAGTGTTGAAAAACCACTTTTTGCACTTGTGTTGGTGCAGGAAACCACTTTTGCACTTGTATTAGTGTGGAAAAAACACTTTTTGCACTTGTGATAGTGTTGAAAAACCACTTTTCGCACTTGTGTTAGTGTTGAAAAACCACTTTTCGCACTTGTGTTGGTGCAGGAAACCACTTTTGCACTTGTATTAGTGTGGAAAAAACACTTTTTGCACTTGTGATAGTGTTGAAAAACCACTTTTCGCACTTGTGTTAGTGTTGAAAAACCACTTTTCCCACTTGTGTTGGTGCAGGAAACCACTTTTGCACTTGTATTAGTGTGGAAAAACCACTTTTCGCACTTGTGTTAGTGTTGAAAAACCACTTTTCGCACTTGTGTTGGTGCAGGAAACCACTTTTGGACTTGTATTAGTGTGGAAAAAACACTTTTTGCACTTGTGATAGTGTTGAAAAATCACTTTTCGCACTTGTGTTAGTGTTGAAAAACCACTTTTCGCACTTGTGTTGGTGCAGGAAACCACTTTTACACTTGTATTAGTGTGGAAAAAACACTTTTTGCACTTGTGATAGTGTTGAAAAACCACTTTTCGCACTTGTGTTAGTGTTGAAAAACCACATTTCGCACTTGTGTTGGTGTTGAAAAAACACTTTTCGCACTTGTGTTGGTGCAGAAAACCACTTTTGCACTTGTATTAGTGTGGAAAAACCACTTTTCGCACTTGTGTTAGCGTTGAAAAACCACTTTTCTCACTTGTGTTAGTGTTGAAAAACCACTTTTCGCACTTGTGTTAGTGTTGAAAAACCACTTTTCGCACTTGTGTTGGTGCAGGAAACCACTTTTGCACTTGTATTAGTGTTGAAAAACCACTTTTCGCACTTGTGTTAGTGTTGAAAAACCACTTTTCGCACTTGTGTTGGTGCAGGAAACCACTTTTGCACTTGTATTAGTGTGGAAAAAACACTTTTTGCACTTGTGATAGTGTTGAAAAACCACTTTTCGCACTTGTGTTAGTGTTGAAAAACCACTTTTCACACTTGTGTTGGTGCAGGATACCACTTTTGCACTTGTATTAGTGTGGAAAAACCACTTTTCGCACTTGTGTTAGTGTTGAAAAACCACTTTTCGCACTTGTGTTAGTGTTGAAAAACCACTTTTCGCACTTGTGTTAGTGTTGAAAAACCACTTTTCGCACTTGTGTTGGTGCAGGAAACCACTTTTGCACTTGTATTAGTGTGGAAAAAACACTTTTTGCACTTGTGTTAGTGTTGAAAAACCACTTTTCGCACTTGTGTTAGTGTTGCAAAAACACTTTTCGCACCTGGGTTGGTGCAGGAAACCACTTTTGCACTTGTATTAGTGTGGAAAAAACACTTTTTGCACTTGTGATAGTGTTGAAAAACCACTTTTTGCACTTGTGTTAGTGTTGAAAAACCACTTTTCGCACTTGTGTTGGTGCAGGAAACCACTTTTGCACTTGTATTAGTGTGGAAAACCACTTTTCGCACTTGTTTTGGTTGAGGAAACCACTTTTGCACTTGTATTAGTGTGGAAAAAACACTTTTTGCACTTATGATAGTGTTGAAAAACCACTTTTCGCACTTGTGTCAGCATTGAAAAACCACTTTTCGCACTTGTGTTAGTGTTGAAAAACCACTTTTCGCACTTGTGTTGGTGCAGGAAACCACTTTTGCACTTGTATTAGTGTGGAAAAAACACTTTTTGCACTTGGGATAGTGTTGAAAAACCACTTTTCGCACTTGTGTTAGTGTTGAAAAACCACTTTTCGCACGTGTGTTGGTGCAGGAAACCACTATTGCACTTGTATTAGTGTGGAAAAAACACTTTTTGCACTTGTGATAGTGTTGAAAAACCACTCTTCACACTTGTATTAGTGTTGAAAAACCACTTTTCGCACTTGTGTTAGTGTTGAAAAACCACTTTTCGCACTTGTGTTGGTGCAGGCAACCACTTTTGCACTTGTATTAGTGTGGAAAAAACACTTTTTGCACTTGTGATAGTGTTGAAAAACCACTTTTCGCACTTGTGTTAGTGTTGAAAAACCACTTTTCGCACTTGTGTTGGTGCAGGATACCACTTTTGCACTTGTATTAGTGTGGAAAAACCACTTTTCGCACTTGTGTTAGTGTTGAAAAACCACTTTTCGCACTTGTGTTAGTGTTGAAAAACCACTTTTAACACTTGTGTTAGTGTTGAAAAACCACTTTTCGCACTTGTGTTGGTGCAGGAAACCACTTTTGCACTTGTATTAGTGTGGAAAAAACACTTTTCGCACTTGTGTTAGTGTTGAAAAACCACTTTTCGCACTTGTGTTAGTGTTGAAAAACCACTTTTCGCACCTGTGTTGGTGCAGGAAACCACTTTTGCACTTGTATTAGTGTGGAAAAAACACTTTTTGCACTTGTGATAGTGTTGAAAAACCACTTTTCGCACTTGTGTTAGTGTTGAAAAACTACTTTTCGCACTTGTGTTGGTGCAGGAAACCACTTTTCGCACTTGTGTTAGTGTTGAAAAACCACTTTTCGCACTTGTGTTGGTGCAGGAAACCACTTTTGCACTTGTATTAGTGTGGAAAAAACACTTTTTGCACTTGTGATAGTGTTGAAAAACCACTTTTCGCACTTGTGTTAGTGTTGAAAAACCACTTTTCCCACTTGTGTTGGTGCAGGAAACCACTTTTGCACTTGTATTAGTGTTGAAAAACCACTTTTCGCACTTGTGTTGGTGCAGGAAACCACATTTGCACTTGTATTAGTGTGGAAAAAACACTTTTTGCGCTTGTGATAGTGTTGAAAACCACTTTTCGCACTTGAGTTAGTGTTGAAAAACCACTTTTCGCACTTGTGTTGGTGCAGGAAACCACTTTTGCACTTGTATTAGTGTGGAAAAACCACTTTTCGCACTTGTGTTAGTGTTGAAAAACCACTTTTCGCACTTGTGTTAGTGTTGAAAAACCACTTTTCGCACTTGTGTTGGTGCAGGAAACCACTTTTGCACTTGTATTAGTGTGGAAAAAACACTTTTCGCACTTGTGTTAGTGTTGAAAAACCACTTTTCGCACTTGTGTTAGTGTTGAAAAACCACTTTTCGCACCTGTGTTGGTGCAGGAAACCACTTTTGCACTTGTATTAGTGTGGGAAAACCACTTTTCGCACTTGTGTTAGTGTTGAAAAACCACTTTTTGCACTAGTGTTAGTGTTGAAAAACCACTTTTTGCACTTGTGTTGGTGCAGGAAACCACTTTTGCACTTGTATTAGTGTGGAAAAAACACTTTTTGCACTTGTGATAGTGTTGAAAAACCACTTTTCGCACTTGTGTTAGTGTTGAAAAACCACTTTTCGCACTTGTGTTGGTGCAGGAAACCACTTTTGCACTTGTATTAGTGTTGAAAAACCACTTTTCGCATTTGTGTTAGTGTTGAAAAACCACTTTTTGCACTCGTGTTAGTGTTGAAAAACCACTTTTCGCACTTGTGTTGGTGCAGGAAACCACTTTTGCACTTGTATTAGTGTGGAAAAAACACTTTTCGCACTTGTGTTAGTGTTGAAAAACCACTTTTCGCACTTGTGTTAGTGTTGAAAAACCACTTTTCGCACCTGTGTTGGTGCAGGAAACCACTTTTGCACTTGTATTAGTGTGGGAAAACCACTTTTCGCACTTGTGTTAGTGTTGAAAAACCACTTTTTGCACTTGTGTTAGTGTTGAAAAACCACTTTTCGCACTTGTGTTGGTGCAGGAAACCACTTTTGCACTTGTATTAGTGTGGAAAAAACACTTTTTGCACTTGTGATAGTGTTGAAAAACCACTTTTCGCACTTGTGTTAGTGTTGAAAAACCACTTTTCCCACTTGTGTTGGTGCAGGAAACCACTTTTGCACTTGTATTAGTGTGGAAAAACCACTTTTCGCACTTGTGTTAGTGTTGAAAAACCACTTTTCGCACTTGTGTTAGTGTTGAAAAACTACTTTTCGCACTTGTGTTGGTGCAGGAAACCACTTTTCGCACTTGTGTTAGTGTTGAAAAACCACTTTTCGCACTTGTATTGGTGCAGGAAACCACTTTTGCACTTGTATTAGTGTGGAAAAAACACTTTTTGCACTTGTGATAGTGTTGAAAAACCACTTTTCGCACTTGTGTTAGTGTTGAAAAACCACTTTTCCCACTTGTGTTGGTGCAGGAAACCACTTTTGCACTTGTATTAGTGTGGAAAAACCACTTTTCGCACTTGTGTTAGTGTTGAAAAACCACTTTTCGCACTTGTGTTGGTGCAGGAAACCACATTTGCACTTGTATTAGTGTGGAAAAAACACTTTTTGCACTTGTGATAGTGTTGAAAACCACTTTTCGCACTTGTGTTAGTGTTGAAAAACCACTTTTCGCACTTGTGTTGGTGCAGGAAACCACTTTTGCACTTGTATTAGTGTGGAAAAACCACTTTTCGCACTTGTGTTAGTGTTGAAAAACCACTTTTCGCACTTGTGTTAGTGTTGAAAAACCACTTTTCGCACTTGTGTTGGTGCAGGAAACCACTTTTGCACTTGTATTAGTGTGGAAAAAACACTTTTCGCACTTGTGTTAGTGTTGAAAAACCACTTTTCGCACTTGTGTTAGTGTTGAAAAACCACTTTTCGCACCTGTGTTGGTGCAGGAAACCACTTTTGCACTTGTATTAGTGTGGGAAAACCACTTTTCGCACTTGTGTTAGTGTTGAAAAACCACTTTTTGCACTTGTGTTAGTGTTGAAAAACCACTTTTCGAACTTGTGTTGGTGCAGGAAACCACTTTTGCACTTGTATTAGTGTGGAAAAAACACTTTTTGCACTTGTGATAGTGTTGAAAAACCACTTTTCGCACTTGTGTTAGTGTTGAAAAACCACTTTTCGCACTTGTGTTGGTGCAGGAAACCACTTTTGCACTTGTATTAGTGTTGAAAAACCACTTTTCGCATTTGTGTTAGTGTTGAAAAACCACTTTTTGCACTCGTGTTAGTGTTGAAAAACCACTTTTCGCACTTGTGTTGGTGCAGGAAACCACTTTTGCACTTGTATTAGTGTGGAAAAAACACTTTTCGCACTTGTGTTAGTGTTGAAAAACCACTTTTCGCACTTGTGTTAGTGTTGAAAAACCACTTTTCGCACCTGTGTTGGTGCAGGAAACCACTTTTGCACTTGTATTAGTGTGGGAAAACCACTTTTCGCACTTGTGTTAGTGTTGATAAACCACTTTTTGCACTTGTGTTAGTGTTGAAAAACCACTTTTCGCACTTGTGTTGGTGCAGGAAACCACTTTTGCACTTGTATTAGTGTGGAAAAATCACTTTTTGCACTTGTGATAGTGTTGAAAAACCACTTTTCGCACTTGTGTTAGTGTTGAAAAACCACTTTTCCCACTTGTGTTGGTGCAGGAAACCACTTTTGCACTTGTATTAGTGTGGAAAAACCACTTTTCGCACTTGTGTTAGTGTTGAAAAACCACTTTTCGCACTTGTGTTGGTGCAGGAAACCACTTTTGGACTTGTATTAGTGTGGAAAAAACACTTTTTGCACTTGTGATAGTGTTGAAAAATCACTTTTCGCACTTGTGTTAGTGTTGAAAAACCACTTTTCGCACTTGTGTTGGTGCAGGAAACCACTTTTACACTTGTATTAGTGTGGAAAAAACACTTTTTGCACTTGTGATAGTGTTGAAAAACGACTTTTCGCACTTGTGTTAGTGTTGAAAAACCACTTTTCGCACTTGTGTTGGTGTTGAAAAACCACTTTTCGCACTTGTGTTGGTGCAGAAAACCACTTTTGCACTTGTGGAAAAACCACTTTTCGCACTTGTGTTAGTGTTGAAAAACCACTTTTCTCACTTGTGTTAGTGTTGAAAAACCACTTTCCGCACTTGTGTTAGTGTTGAAAAACCACTTTTCGCACTTGTGTTGGTGCAGGAAACCACTTTTGCACTTGTATTAGTGTTGAAAAACCACTTTTCGCACTTGTGTTAGTGTTGAAAAACCACTTTTCGCACTTGTGTTGGTGCAGGAAACCACTTTTGCACTTGTATTAGTGTGGAAAAAACACTTTTTGCACTTGTGATAGTGTTGAAAAACCACTTTTCGCACTTGTGTTAGTGTTGAAAAACCACTTTTCACACTTGTGTTGGTGCAGGATACCACTTTTGCACTTGTATTAGTGTGGAAAAACCACTTTTCGCACTTGTGTTAGTGTTGAAAAACCACTTTTCGCACTTGTGTTAGTGTTGAAAAACCACTTTTCGCACTTGTGTTAGTGTTGAAAAACCACTTTTCGCACTTGTGTTGGTGCAGGAAACCACTTTTGCACTTGTATTAGTGTGGAAAAAACACTTTTTGCACTTGTGTTAGTGTTGAAAAACCACTTTTCGCACTTGTGTTAGTGTTGCAAAAACACTTTTCGCACCTGGGTTGGTGCAGGAAACCACTTTTGCACTTGTATTAGTGTGGAAAAAACACTTTTTGCACTTGTGATAGTGTTGAAAAACCACTTTTTGCACTTGTGTTAGTGTTGAAAAACCACTTTTCGCACTTGTGTTGGTGCAGGAAACCACTTTTGCACTTGTATTAGTGTGGAAAACCACTTTTCGCACTTGTTTTGGTGCAGGAAACCACTTTTGCACTTGTATTAGTGTGGAAAAAACACTTTTTGCACTTATGATAGTGTTGAAAAACCACTTTTCGCACTTGTGTCAGCATTGAAAAACCACTTTTCGCACTTGTGTTAGTGTTGAAAAACCACTTTTCGCACTTGTGTTGGTGCAGGAAACCACTTTTGCACTTGTATTAGTGTGGAAAAAACACTTTTTGCACTTGGGATAGTGTTGAAAAACCACTTTTCGCACTTGTGTTAGTGTTGAAAAAACACTTTTCGCACTTGTGTTGGTGCAGGAAACCACTATTGCACTTGTTTTAGTGTGGAAAAAACACTTTTTGCACTTGTGATAGTGTTGAAAAACCACTCTTCACACTTGTATTAGTGTTGAAAAACCACTTTTCGCACTTGTGTTAGTGTTGAAAAACCACTTTTCGCACTTGTGTTGGTGCAGGAAACCACTTTTGCACTTGTATTAGTGTGGAAAAAACACTTTTTGCACTTGTGATAGTGTTGAAAAACCACTTTTCGCACTTGTGTTAGTGTTGAAAAACCACTTTTCGCACTTGTGTTGGTGCAGGATACCACTTTTGCACTTGTATTAGTGTGGAAAAACCACTTTTCGCACTTGTGTTAGTGTTGAAAAACCACTTTTCGCACTTGTGTTAGTGTTGAAAAACCACTTTTAACACTTGTGTTAGTGTTGAAAAACCACTTTTCGCACTTGTGTTGGTGCAGGAAACCACTTTTGCACTTGTATTAGTGTAGAAAAAACACTTTTCGCACTTGTGTTAGTGTTGAAAAACCACTTTTCGCACTTGTGTTAGTGTTGAAAAACCACTTTTCGCACCTGTGTTGGTGCAGGAAACCACTTTTGCACTTGTATTAGTGTGGAAAAAACACTTTTTGCACTTGTGATAGTGTTGAAAAACCACTTTTCGCACTTGTGTTAGTGTTGAAAAACTACTTTTCGCACTTGTGTTGGTGCAGGAAACCACTTTTGCACTTGTATTAGTGTGGAAAAACCACTTTTCGCACTTGTGTTAGTGTGGAAAAACCACTTTTCGCACTTGTGTTGGTGCAGGAAACCACTTTTGCACTTGTATTAGTGTGGAAAAAACACTTTTTGCACTTGTGATAGTGTTGAAAAACCACTTTTCGCACTTGTGTTAGTGTTGAAAAACCACATTTCGCACTTGTGTTAGTGTTGAAAAACCACTTTTCGCACTTGTGTTGGTGCAGGAAGCCACTTTTGCACTTGTATTAGTGTGGAAAAACACTTTTTGCATTTGTGATAGTGTTGAAAAACCACTTTTCGCACATGTGTTAGTGTTGAAAAACCACTTTTCGCACTTGTGTTGGTGCAGGAAACCACTTTTGCACTTGTATTAGTGTGGAAAAACACTTTTCGCACTTGTGTTAGTGTTGAAAAACCACTTTTCGCACTTGTGTTAGTGTTGAAAAACCACTTTTCGCACTTGTGTTGGTGCAGGAAACCACTTTTGCACTTGTATTAGTGTGGAAAAACACTTTTTGCACTTGTGATAGTGTTGAAAAACCACTTTTCGCACTTGTGTTAGTGTTGAAAAACCACTTTTCGCACTTGTGTTGGTGCAGGAAACCACTTTTGCACTTGTATTAGTGTTGAAAAACCACTTTTCGCACTTGTGTTAGTGTTGAAAAACCACTTTTCGCACTTGTGTTGGTGCAGGAAACCACTTTTGCACTTGTATTAGTGTGGAAAAAACACTTTTTGCACTTATGATAGTGTTGAAAAACCACTTTTCGCACTTGTGTCAGCATTGAAAAACCACTTTTCGCACTTATGTTAGTGTTGAAAAACCACTTTTCGCACTTGTGTTGGTGCAGTAAACCACTTTTGCACTTGTATTAGTGTGGAAAAAACACTTTTTGCACTTGGGATAGTGTTGAAAAACCACTTTTCGCACTTGTGTTACTGTTGAAAAACCACTTTTCGCACTTGTGTTGGTGCAGGAAACCACTATTGCACTTGTATTAGTGTGGAAAAAACACTTTTTGCACTTGTGATAGTGTTGAAAAACCACTCTTCACACTTGTATTAGTGTTGAAAAACCACTTTTTGCACTTGTGTTAGTGTTGAAAAACCACTTTTCGTACTTGTGTTGGTGCAGGAAACCACTTTTGCACTTGTATTAGTGTGGAAAAAACACTTTTTGCACTTGTGATAGTGTTGAAAAACCACTTTTCGCACTTGTGTTAGTGTTGAAAAACCACTTTTCGCACTTGTGTTGGTGCAGGATACCACTTTTGCACTTGTATTAGTGTGGAAAAACCACTTTTCGCACTTGTGTTAGTGTTGAAAAACCACTTTTCGCACTTGTGTTAGTGTTGAAAAACCACTTTTAACACTTGTGTTAGTGTTGAAAAACCAGTTTTCGCACTTGTGTTGGTGCAGGAAACCACTTTTGCACTTGTATTAGTGTGGAAAAAACACTTTTCGCACTTGTGTTAGTGTTGAAAAACCACTTTTCGCACTTGTGTTAGTGTTGAAAAACCACTTTTCGCACCTGTGTTGGTGCAGGAAACCACTTTTGCACTTGTATTAGTGTGGAAAAAACACTTTTTGCACTTGTGATAGTGTTGAAAAACCACTTTTCGCACTTGTGTTAGTGTTGAAAAACTACTTTTCGCACTTGTGTTGGTGCAGGAAACCACTTTTGCACTTGTATTAGTGTGGAAAAACCACTTTTCGCACTTGTGTTAGTGTGGAAAAACCACTTTTCGCACTTGTGTTGGTGCAGGAAACCACTTTTGCACTTGTATTAGTGTGGAAAAAACACTTTTTGCACTTGTGATAGTGTTGAAAAACCACTTTTCGCACCTGTGTTAGTGTTGAAAAACCACATTTCGCACTTGTGTTAGTGTTGAAAAACCACTTTTCGCACTTGTGTTGGTGCAGGAAGCCACTTTTGCACTTGTATTAGTGTGGAAAAAACACTTTTTGCATTTGTGATAGTGTTGAAAAACCACTTTTCGCACATGTGTTAGTGTTGAAAAAGCACTTTTCGCACTTGTGTTGGTGCAGGAAAACACTTTTGCACTTGTATTAGTGTGGAAAAATCACTTTTCGCACTTGTGTTAGTGTTGAAAAACCACTTTTCGCACTTGTGTTAGTGTTGGAAAACCACTTTTCGCACTTGTGTTAGTGTTGAAAAACCACTTTTCGCACTTGTGTTAGTGTTGAAAAACCACTTTTCGCACTTGTGTTAGTGTTGAAAAACCACTTTTCGCACTTGTGTTGGTGCAGGAAACCACTTTTGCACTTGTATTAGTGTGGAAAAACACTTTTCGCACTTGTGTTAGTGTTGAAAAACCACTTTTCGCACTTGTGTTAGTGTTGAAAAACCACTTTTCGCACTTGTGGTGGTGCAGGAAACCACTTTTGCACTTGTATTAGTGTTGAAAAACCACTTTTCGCACTTGTGTTAGTGTTGAAAAACCACTTTTCGCACTTGTGTTAGTGTTGAAAAACCACTTTTCGCACTTGTGGTGGTGCAGGAAACCACTTTTGCACTTGTATTAGTGTTGAAAAACCACTTTTCGCACTTGTGTTAGTGTTGAAAAACCACTTTTCGCACTTGTGGTGGTGCAGGAAACCACTTTTGCACTTGTATTAGTGTTGAAAAACCACTTTTCGCACTTGTGTTAGTGTTGAAAAACCACTTTTCGCACTTGTGTTGGTGCAGGAAACCACTTTTGCACTTGTATTAGTGTGGAAAAAAACACTTTTTGCACTTGTGATAGTGTTGAAAAACCACTTTTCGCACTTGTGTTAGTGTTGAAAAACCACTTTTCACACTTGTGTTGGTGCAGGATACCACTTTTGCACTTGTATTAGTGTGGAAAAACCACTTTTCGCACTTGTGTTAGTGTTGAAAAACCACTTTTCGCACTTGTGTTAGTGTTGAAAAACCACTTTTCGCACTTGTGTTAGTGTTGAAAAACCACTTTTCGCACTTGTGTTGGTGCAGGAAACCACTTTTGCACTTGTATTAGTGTGGAAAAAACACTTTTCGCACTTGTGTTAGTGTTGAAAAACCACTTTTCGCACTTGTGTTAGTGTTGCAAAAACACTTTTCGCACCTGGGTTGGTGCAGGAAACCACTTTTGCACTTGTATTAGTGTGGAAAAAACACTTTTTGCACTTGTGATAGTGTTGAAAAACCACTTTTCGCACTTGTGTCAGCATTGAAAAACCACTTTTCGCACTTGTGTTAGTGTTGAAAAACCACTTTTCGCACTTGTGTTGGTGCAGGAAACCACTTTTGCACTTGTATTAGTGTGGAAAAAACACTTTTTGCACTTGGGATAGTGTTGAAAAACCACTTTTCGCACTTGTGTTAGTGTTGAAAAAACACTTTTCGCACTTGTGTTGGTGCAGGAAACCACTATTGCACTTGTTTTAGTGTGGAAAAAACACTTTTTGCACTTGTGATAGTGTTGAAAAACCACTCTTCACACTTGTATTAGTGTTGAAAAACCACTTTTCGCACTTGTGTTAGTGTTGAAAAACCACTTTTCGCACTTGTGTTGGTGCAGGAAACCACTTTTGCACTTGTATTAGTGTGGAAAAAACACTTTTTGCACTTGTGATAGTGTTGAAAAACCACTTTTCGCACTTGTGTTAGTGTTGAAAAACCACTTTTCGCACTTGTGTTGGTGCAGGATACCACTTTTGCACTTGTATTAGTGTGGAAAAACCACTTTTCGCACTTGTGTTAGTGTTGAAAAACCACTTTTCGCACTTGTGTTAGTGTTGAAAAACCACTTTTAACACTTGTGTTAGTGTTGAAAAACCACTTTTCGCACTTGTGTTGGTGCAGGAAACCACTTTTGCACTTGTATTAGTGTAGAAAAAACACTTTTCGCACTTGTGTTAGTGTTGAAAAACCACTTTTCGCACTTGTGTTAGTGTTGAAAAACCACTTTTCGCACCTGTGTTGGTGCAGGAAACCACTTTTGCACTTGTATTAGTGTGGAAAAAACACTTTTTGCACTTGTGATAGTGTTGAAAAACCACTTTTCGCACTTGTGTTAGTGTTGAAAAACTACTTTTCGCACTTGTGTTGGTGCAGGAAACCACTTTTGCACTTGTATTAGTGTGGAAAAACCACTTTTCGCACTTGTGTTAGTGTGGAAAAACCACTTTTCGCACTTGTGTTGGTGCAGGAAACCACTTTTGCACTTGTATTAGTGTGGAAAAAACACTTTTTGCACTTGTGATAGTGTTGAAAAACCACTTTTCGCACTTGTGTTAGTGTTGAAAAACCACATTTCGCACTTGTGTTAGTGTTGAAAAACCACTTTTCGCACTTGTGTTGGTGCAGGAAGCCACTTTTGCACTTGTATTAGTGTGGAAAAACACTTTTTGCATTTGTGATAGTGTTGAAAAACCACTTTTCGCACATGTGTTAGTGTTGAAAAACCACTTTTCGCACTTGTGTTGGTGCAGGAAACCACTTTTGCACTTGTATTAGTGTGGAAAAACACTTTTCGCACTTGTGTTAGTGTTGAAAAACCACTTTTCGCACTTGTGTTAGTGTTGAAAAACCACTTTTCGCACTTGTGTTGGTGCAGGAAACCACTTTTGCACTTGTATTAGTGTGGAAAAACACTTTTTGCACTTGTGATAGTGTTGAAAAACCACTTTTCGCACTTGTGTTAGTGTTGAAAAACCACTTTTCGCACTTGTGTTGGTGCAGGAAACCACTTTTGCACTTGTATTAGTGTTGAAAAACCACTTTTCGCACTTGTGTTAGTGTTGAAAAACCACTTTTCGCACTTGTGTTGGTGCAGGAAACCACTTTTGCACTTGTATTAGTGTGGAAAAAACACTTTTTGCACTTATGATAGTGTTGAAAAACCACTTTTCGCACTTGTGTCAGCATTGAAAAACCACTTTTCGCACTTGTGTTAGTGTTGAAAAACCACTTTTCGCACTTGTGTTGGTGCAGTAAACCACTTTTGCACTTGTATTAGTGTGGAAAAAACACTTTTTGCACTTGGGATAGTGTTGAAAAACCACTTTTCGCACTTGTGTTACTGTTGAAAAACCACTTTTCGCACTTGTGTTGGTGCAGGAAACCACTATTGCACTTGTATTAGTGTGGAAAAAACACTTTTTGCACTTGTGATAGTGTTGAAAAACCACTCTTCACACTTGTATTAGTGTTGAAAAACCACTTTTTGCACTTGTGTTAGTGTTGAAAAACCACTTTTCGTACTTGTGTTGGTGCAGGAAACCACTTTTGCACTTGTATTAGTGTGGAAAAAACACTTTTTGCACTTGTGATAGTGTTGAAAAACCACTTTTCGCACTTGTGTTAGTGTTGAAAAACCACTTTTCGCACTTGTGTTGGTGCAGGATACCACTTTTGCACTTGTATTAGTGTGGAAAAACCACTTTTCGCACTTGTGTTAGTGTTGAAAAACCACTTTTCGCACTTGTGTTAGTGTTGAAAAACCACTTTTAACACTTGTGTTAGTGTTGAAAAACCAGTTTTCGCACTTGTGTTGGTGCAGGAAACCACTTTTGCACTTGTATTAGTGTGGAAAAAACACTTTTCGCACTTGTGTTAGTGTTGAAAAACCACTTTTCGCACTTGTGTTAGTGTTGAAAAACCACTTTTCGCACCTGTGTTGGTGCAGGAAACCACTTTTGCACTTGTATTAGTGTGGAAAAAACACTTTTTGCACTTGTGATAGTGTTGAAAAACCACTTTTCGCACTTGTGTTAGTGTTGAAAAACTACTTTTCGCACTTGTGTTGGTGCAGGAAACCACTTTTGCACTTGTATTAGTGTGGAAAAACCACTTTTCGCACTTGTGTTAGTGTGGAAAAACCACTTTTCGCACTTGCGTTGGTGCAGGAAACCACTTTTGCACTTGTATTAGTGTGGAAAAAACACTTTTTGCACTTGTGATAGTGTTGAAAAACCACTTTTCGCACCTGTGTTAGTGTTGAAAAACCACATTTCGCACTTGTGTTAGTGTTGAAAAACCACTTTTCGCACTTGTGTTGGTGCAGGAAGCCACTTTTGCACTTGTATTAGTGTGGAAAAAACACTTTTTGCATTTGTGATAGTGTTGAAAAACCACTTTTCGCACATGTGTTAGTGTTGAAAAAGCACTTTTCGCACTTGTGTTGGTGCAGGAAAACACTTTTGCACTTGTATTAGTGTGGAAAAATCACTTTTCGCACTTGTGTTAGTGTTGAAAAACCACTTTTCGCACTTGTGTTAGTGTTGGAAAACCACTTTTCGCACTTGTGTTAGTGTTGAAAAACCACTTTTCGCACTTGTGTTAGTGTTGAAAAACCACTTTTCGCACTTGTGTTAGTGTTGAAAAACCACTTTTCGCACTTGTGTTGGTGCAGGAAACCACTTTTGCACTTGTATTAGTGTGGAAAAACACTTTTCGCACTTGTGTTAGTGTTGAAAAACCACTTTTCGCACTTGTGTTAGTGTTGAAAAACCACTTTTCGCACTTGTGGTGGTGCAGGAAACCACTTTTGCACTTGTATTAGTGTTGAAAAACCACTTTTCGCACTTGTGTTAGTGTTGAAAAACCACTTTTCGCACTTGTGTTAGTGTTGAAAAACCACTTTTCGCACTTGTGGTGGTGCAGGAAACCACTTTTGCACTTGTATTAGTGTTGAAAAACCACTTTTCGCACTTGTGTTAGTGTTGAAAAACCACTTTTCGCACTTGTGGTGGTGCAGGAAACCACTTTTGCACTTGTATTAGTGTTGAAAAACCACTTTTCGCACTTGTGTTAGTGTTGAAAAACCACTTTTCGCACTTGTGTTGGTGCAGGAAACCACTTTTGCACTTGTATTAGTGTGGAAAAAAACACTTTTTGCACTTGTGATAGTGTTGAAAAACCACTTTTCGCACTTGTGTTAGTGTTGAAAAACCACTTTTCACACTTGTGTTGGTGCAGGATACCACTTTTGCACTTGTATTAGTGTGGAAAAACCACTTTTCGCACTTGTGTTAGTGTTGAAAAACCACTTTTCGCACTTGTGTTAGTGTTGAAAAACCACTTTTCGCACTTGTGTTAGTGTTGAAAAACCACTTTTCGCACTTGTGTTGGTGCAGGAAACCACTTTTGCACTTGTATTAGTGTGGAAAAAACACTTTTCGCACTTGTGTTAGTGTTGAAAAACCACTTTTCGCACTTGTGTTAGTGTTGCAAAAACACTTTTCGCACCTGGGTTGGTGCAGGAAACCACTTTTGCACTTGTATTAGTGTGGAAAAAACACTTTTTGCACTTGTGATAGTGTTGAAAAACCACTTTTTGCACTTGTGTTAGTGTTGAAAAACCACTTTTCGCACTTGTGTTGGTGCAGGAAACCACTTTTGCACTTGTATTAGTGTGGAAAACCACTTTTCGCACTTGTTTTGGTGCAGGAAACCACTTTTGCACTTGTATTAGTGTGGAAAAAACACTTTTTGCACTTATGATAGTGTTGAAAAACCACTTTTCGCACTTGTGTCAGCATTGAAAAACCACTTTTCGCACTTGTGTTAGTGTTGAAAAAACACTTTTCGCACTTGTGTTGGTGCAGGAAACCACTTTTGCACTTGTATTAGTGTGGAAAAAACACTTTTTGCACTTGGGATAGTGTTGAAAAACCACTTTTCGCACTTGTGTTAGTGTTGAAAAACCACTTTTCGCACTTGTGTTGGTGCAGGAAACCACTATTGCACTTGTATTAGTGTGGAAAAAACACTTTTTGCACTTGTGATAGTGTTGAAAAACCACTCTTCACACTTGTATTAGTGTTGAAAAACCACTTTTCGCACTTGTGTTAGTGTTGAAAAACCACTTTTCGCACTTTCGCACGTTGGTGCAGGAAACCACTTTTGCACTTGTATTAGTGTGGAAAAAACACTTTTTGCACTTGTGATAGTGTTGAAAAACCACTTTTCGCACTTGTGTTAGTGTTGAAAAACCACTTTTCGCACTTGTGTTGGTGCAGGATACCACTTTTGCACTTGTATTAGTGTGGAAAAACCACTTTTCGCACTTGTGTTAGTGTTGAAAAACCACTTTTCGCACTTGTGTTAGTGTTGAAAAACCACTTTTCGCACTTGTGTTAGTGTTGAAAAACCACTTTTCGCACTTGTGTTGGTGCAGGAAACCACTTTTGCACTTGTATTAGTGTGGAAAAAACACATTTCGCACTTGTGTTAGTGTTGAAAAACCACTTTTCGCACCTGTGTTGGTGCAGGAAACCACTTTTGCACTTGTATTAGTGTGGAAAAAACACTTTTTGCACTTGTGATAGTGTTTAAAAACCACTTTTCGCACTTGTGTTAGTGTTGAAAAACCACTTTTCGCACTTGTGTTGGTGCAGGAAACCACTTTTGCACTTGTACTAGTGTGGAAAAACCACTTTTCGCACTTGTGTTAGTGTGGAAAAACCACTTTTCGCACTTGTGTTGGTGCAGGAAACCACCTTTGCACTTGTATTAGTGTGGAAAAAACACTTTTTGCACTTGTGATAGTGTTGAAAAACCACTTTTCGCACTTGTGTTAGTGTTGAAAAACCACATTTCACACTTGTGTTAGTGTTGAAAAACCACTTTTCGCACTTGTGTTGGTGCAGGAAGCCACTTTTGCACTTGTATTAGTGTGGAAAAAACACTTTTTGCATTTGTGATAGTGTTGAAAAACCACTTTTCGCACATGTGTTAGTGTTGAAAAACCACTTTTCGCACTTGTGTTGGTGCAGGAAAACACTTTTGCACTTGTATTAGTGTGGAAAAATCACTTTTCGCACTTGTGTTAGTGTTGAAAAACCACTTTTCGCACTTGTGTTAGTGTTGGAAAACCACTTTTCGCACTTGTGTTAGTGTTGAAAAACCACTTTTCGCACTTGTGTTAGTGTTGAAAAACCACTTTTCGCACTTGTGTTAGTGTTGAAAAACCACTTTTCGCACTTGTGTTGGTGCAGGAAACCACTTTTGCACTTGTATTAGTGTGGAAAAACACTTTTCGCACTTGTGTTAGTGTTGAAAAACCACTTTTCGCACTTGTGTTAGTGTTGAAAAACCACTTTTCGCACTTGTGTTGGTGCAGGAAACCACTTTTGCACTTGTATTAGTGTGGAAAAACACTTTTTGCACTTGTGATAGTGTTGAAAAACCACTTTTCGCACTTGTGTTAGTGTTGAAAAACCACTTTTCGCACTTGTGTTGGTGCAGGAAACCACTTTTGCACTTGTATTAGTGTGGAAAAACCACTTTTCGCACTTGTGTTAGTGTTGAAAAACCACTTTTCGCACTTGTGTTAGTGTTGAAAAACCACTTTTCGCACTTGTGTTAGTGTTGAAAAACCACTTTTTGCACTTGTGTTGGTGCAGGAAACCACTTTTGCACTTGTATTAGTGTGGAAAAACCACTTTTCGCACTTGTATTAGTGTGGAAAAACCACTTTTCGCACTTGTGTTAGTGTTGAAAAACCACTTTTCGCACTTGTGTTAGTGTTGAAAAACCACTTTTAACACTTGTGTTAGTGTTGAAAAACCACTTTTCGCACTTGTGTTGGTGCAGGAAACCACTTTTGCACTTGTATTAGTGTGGAAAAAACACTTTTCGCACTTGTGTTAGTGTTGAAAAACCACTTTTCGCATTTGTGTTAGTGTTGAAAAACCACTTTTCGCACCTGTGTTGGTGCAGGAAACCACTTTTGCACTTGTATTAGTGTGGAAAAAACACTTTTTGCACTTGTGATAGTGTTGAAAAACCACTTTTCGCACTTGTGTTAGTGTTGAAAAACTACTTTTCGCACTTGTGTTGGTGCAGGAAACCACATTTCGCACTTGTGTTAGTGTTGAAAAACCACTTTTCGCACTTGTGTTGGTGCAGGAAACCACTTTTGCACTTGTATTAGTGTGGAAAAAACACTTTTTGCACTTGTGATAGTGTTGAAAAACCACTTTTCGCACTTGTGTTAGTGTTGAAAAACCACTTTTCCCACTTGTGTTGGTGCAGGAAACCACTTCTGCACTTGTATTAGTGTGGAAAAACCACTTTTCGCACTTGTGTTAGTGTTGAAAAACCACTTTTCGCACTTGTGTTGGTGCAGGAAACCACATTTGCACTTGTATTAGTGTGGAAAAAAACACTTTTTGCGCTTGTGATAGTGTTGAAAACCACTTTTCGCACTTGTGTTAGTGTTGAAAAACCACTTTTCGCTCTTGTGTTGGTGCAGGAAACCACTTTTGCACTTGTATTAGTGTGGAAAAACCACTTTTCGCACTTGTGTTAGTGTTGAAAAACCACTTTTCGCACTTGTGTTAGTGTTGAAAAACCACTTTTCGCACTTGTGTTAGTGTTGAAAAACCACTTTTCCCACTTGTGTTGGTGCAGGAAACCACTTCTGCACTTGTATTAGTGTTGAAAAACCACTTTTCGCACTTGTGTTAGTGTTGAAAAACCACTTTTCGCACTTGTGTTGGTGCAGGAAACCACTTTTGCACTTGTATTAGTGTGGAAAAAACACTTTTTGCACTTGTGATAGTGTTGAAAAACCACTTTTCGCACTTGTGTTAGTGTTGAAAAACCACTTTTCGCACTTGTGTTGGTGCAGGATACCACTTTTGCACTTGTATTAGTGTGGAAAAACCACTTTTCGCACTTGTGTTAGTGTTGAAAAACCACTTTTCGCACTTGTGTTAGTGTTGAAAAACCACTTTTAACACTTGTGTTAGTGTTGAAAAACCACTTTTCGCACTTGTGTTGGTGCAGGAAACCACTTTTGCACTTGTATTAGTGTAGAAAAAACACTTTTCGCACTTGTGTTAGTGTTGAAAAACCACTTTTCGCACTTGTGTTAGTGTTGAAAAACCACTTTTCGCACCTGTGTTGGTGCAGGAAACCACTTTTGCACTTGTATTAGTGTGGAAAAAACACTTTTTGCACTTGTGATAGTGTTGAAAAACCACTTTTCGCACTTGTGTTAGTGTTGAAAACTACTTTTCGCACTTGTGTTGGTGCAGGAAACCACTTTTGCACTTGTATTAGTGTGGAAAAACCACTTTTCGCACTTGTGTTAGTGTGGAAAAACCACTTTTCGCACTTGTGTTGGTGCAGGAAACCACTTTTTGCACTTGTATTAGTGTGGAAAAAACACTTTTTGCACTTGTGATAGTGTTGAAAAACCACTTTTCGCACTTGTGTTAGTGTTGAAAAACCACATTTCGCACTTGTGTTAGTGTTGAAAAACCACTTTTCGCACTTGTGTTGGTGCAGGAAGCCACTTTTGCACTTGTATTAGTGTGGAAAAACACTTTTTGCATTTGTGATAGTGTTGAAAAACCACTTTTCGCACATGTGTTAGTGTTGAAAAAGCACTTTTCGCACTTGTGTTGGTGCAGGAAACCACTTTTGCACTTGTATTAGTGTGGAAAAACACTTTTCGCACTTGTGTTAGTGTTGAAAAACCACTTTCGCACTTGTGTTAGTGTTGAAAAACCACTTTTCGCACTTGTGTTGGTGCAGGAAACCACTTTTGCACTTGTATTAGTGTGGAAAAACACTTTTTGCACTTGTGATAGTGTTGAAAAACCACTTTTCGCACTTGTGTTAGTGTTGAAAAACCACTTTTCGCACTTGTGTTGGTGCAGGAAACCACTTTTGCACTTGTATTAGTGTTGAAAAACCACTTTTCGCACTTGTGTTAGTGTTGAAAAACCACTTTTCGCACTTGTGTTGGTGCAGGAAACCACTTTTGCACTTGTATTAGTGTGGAAAAAACACTTTTTGCACTTATGATAGTGTTGAAAAACCACTTTTCGCACTTGTGTCAGCATTGAAAAACCACTTTTCGCACTTGTGTTAGTGTTGAAAAACCACTTTTCGCACTTGTGTTGGTGCAGTAAACCACTTTTGCACTTGTATTAGTGTGGAAAAAACACTTTTTGCACTTGGGATAGTGTTGAAAAACCACTTTTCGCACTTGTGTTACTGTTGAAAAACCACTTTTCGCACTTGTGTTGGTGCAGGAAACCACTATTGCACTTGTATTAGTGTGGAAAAAACACTTTTTGCACTTGTGATAGTGTTGAAAAACCACTCTTCACACTTGTATTAGTGTTGAAAAACCACTTTTTGCACTTGTGTTAGTGTTGAAAAACCACTTTTCGCACTTGTGTTGGTGCAGGAAACCACTTTTGCACTTGTATTAGTGTGGAAAAAACACTTTTTGCACTTGTGATAGTGTTGAAAAACCACTTTTCGCACTTGTGTTAGTGTTGAAAAACCACTTTTCGCACTTGTGTTGGTGCAGGATACCACTTTTGCACTTGTATTAGTGTGGAAAAACCACTTTTCGCACTTGTGTTAGTGTTGAAAAACCACTTTTCGCACTTGTGTTAGTGTTGAAAAACCACTTTTAACACTTGTGTTAGTGTTGAAAAACCAGTTTTCGCACTTGTGTTGGTGCAGGAAACCACTTTTGCACTTGTATTAGTGTGGAAAAAACACTTTTCGCACTTGTGTTAGTGTTGAAAAACCACTTTTCGCACTTGTGTTAGTGTTGAAAAACCACTTTTCGCACCTGTGTTGGTGCAGGAAACCACTTTTGCACTTGTATTAGTGTGGAAAAAACACTTTTTGCACTTGTGATAGTGTTGAAAAACCACTTTTCGCACTTGTGTTAGTGTTGAAAAACTACTTTTCGCACTTGTGTTGGTGCAGGAAACCACTTTTGCACTTGTATTAGTGTGGAAAAACCACTTTTCGCACTTGTGTTAGTGTGGAAAAACCACTTTTCGCACTTGTGTTGGTGCAGGAAACCACTTTTGCACTTGTATTAGTGTGGAAAAAACACTTTTTGCACTTGTGATAGTGTTGAAAAACCACTTTTCGCACCTGTGTTAGTGTTGAAAAACCACATTTCGCACTTGTGTTAGTGTTGAAAAACCACTTTTCGCACTTGTGTTGGTGCAGGAAGCCGCTTTTGCACTTGTATTAGTGTGGAAAAAACACTTTTTGCATTTGTGATAGTGTTGAAAAACCACTTTTCGCACATGTGTTAGTGTTGAAAAAGCACTTTTCGCACTTGTGTTGGTGCAGGAAAACACTTTTGCACTTGTATTAGTGTGGAAAAATCACTTTTCGCACTTGTGTTAGTGTTGGAAAACCACTTTTCGCACTTGTGTTAGTGTTGAAAAACCACTTTTCGCACTTGTGTTAGTGTTGAAAAACCACTTTTCGCACTTGTGTTAGTGTTGAAAAACCACTTTTCGCACTTGTGTTGGTGCAGGAAACCACTTTTGCACTTGTATTAGTGTGGAAAAACACTTTTCGCACTTGTGTTAGTGTTGAAAAACCACTTTTCGCACTTGTGTTAGTGTTGAAAAAACACTTTTCGCACTTGTGGTGGTGCAGGAAACCACTTTTGCACTTGTATTAGTGTTGAAAAACCACTTTTCGCACTTGTGTTAGTGTTGAAAAACCACTTTTCGCACTTGTGTTAGTGTTGAAAAACCACTTTTCGCACTTGTGGTGGTGCAGGAAACCACTTTTGCACTTGTATTAGTGTTGAAAAACCACTTTTCGCACTTGTGTTAGTGTTGAAAAACCACTTTTCGCACTTGTGGTGGTGCAGGAAACCACTTTTGCACTTGTATTAGTGTTGAAAAACCACTTTTCGCACTTGTGTTAGTGTTGAAAAACCACTTTTCGCACTTGTGTTGGTGCAGGAAACCACTTTTGCACTTGTATTAGTGTGGAAAAAAACACTTTTTGCACTTGTGATAGTGTTGAAAAACCACTTTTTGCACTTGTGTTAGTGTTGAAAAACCACTTTTCACACTTGTGTTGGTGCAGGATACCACTTTTGCACTTGTATTAGTGTGGAAAAACCACTTTTCGCACTTGTGTTAGTGTTGAAAAACCACTTTTCGCACTTGTGTTAGTGTTGAAAAACCACTTTTCGCACTTGTGTTAATGTTGAAAAACCACTTTTCGCACTTGTGTTGGTGCAGGAAACCACTTTTGCACTTGTATTAGTGTGGAAAAAACACTTTTCGCACTTGTGTTAGTGTTGAAAAACCACTTTTCGCACTTGTGTTAGTGTTGCAAAAACACTTTTCGCACCTGGGTTGGTGCAGGAAACCACTTTTGCACTTGTATTAGTGTGGAAAAAACACTTTTTGCACTTGTGATAGTGTTGAAAAACCACTTTTTGCACTTGTGTTAGTGTTGAAAAACCACTTTTCGCACTTGTGTTGGTGCAGGAAACCACTTTTGCACTTGTATTAGTGTGGAAAACCACTTTTCGCACTTGTTTTGGTGCAGGAAACCACTTTTGCACTTGTATTAGTGTGGAAAAAACACTTTTTGCACTTATGATAGTGTTGAAAAACCACTTTTCGCACTTGTGTCAGCATTGAAAAACCACTTTTCGCACTTGTGTTAGTGTTGAAAAACCACTTTTCGCACTTGTGTTGGTGCAGGAAACCACTTTTGCACTTGTATTAGTGTGGAAAAAACACTTTTTGCACTTGTGATAGTGTTGAAAAACCACTTTTCGCACTTGTGTTAGTGTTGAAAAACTACTTTTCGCACTTGTGTTGGTGCAGGAAACCACTTTTGCACTTGTATTAGTGTGGAAAAACCACTTTTCGCACTTGTGTTAGTGTGGAAAAACCACTTTTCGCACTTGTGTTGGTGCAGGAAACCACTTTTGCACTTGTATTAGTGTGGAAAAAACACTTTTTGCACTTGTGATAGTGTTGAAAAACCACTTTTCGCACCTGTGTTAGTGTTGAAAAACCACATTTCGCACTTGTGTTAGTGTTGAAAAACCACTTTTCGCACTTGTGTTGGTGCAGGAAGCCGCTTTTGCACTTGTATTAGTGTGGAAAAAACACTTTTTGCATTGTGATAGTGTTGAAAAACCACTTTTCGCACATGTGTTAGTGTTGAAAAAGCACTTTTCGCACTTGTGTTGGTGCAGGAAAACACTTTTGCACTTGTATTAGTGTGGAAAAATCACTTTTCGCACTTGTGTTAGTGTTGGAAAACCACTTTTCGCACTTGTGTTAGTGTTGAAAAACCACTTTTCGCACTTGTGTTAGTGTTGAAAAACCACTTTTCGCACTTGTGTTAGTGTTGAAAAACCACTTTTCGCACTTGTGTTGGTGCAGGAAACCACTTTTGCACTTGTATTAGTGTGGAAAAACACTTTTCGCACTTGTGTTAGTGTTGAAAAACCACTTTTCGCACTTGTGTTAGTGTTGAAAAAACACTTTTCGCACTTGTGGTGGTGCAGGAAACCACTTTTGCACTTGTATTAGTGTTGAAAAACCACTTTTCGCACTTGTGTTAGTGTTGAAAAACCACTTTTCGCACTTGTGTTAGTGTTGAAAAACCACTTTTCGCACTTGTGGTGGTGCAGGAAACCACTTTTGCACTTGTATAGTGTTGAAAAACCACTTTTCGCACTTGTGTTAGTGTTGAAAAACCACTTTTCGCACTTGTGGTGGTGCAGGAAACCACTTTTGCACTTGTATTAGTGTTGAAAAACCACTTTTCGCACTTGTGTTAGTGTTGAAAAACCACTTTTCGCACTTGTGTTGGGTGCAGGAAACCACTTTTGCACTTGTATTAGTGTGGAAAAAAACACTTTTTGCACTTGTGATAGTGTTGAAAAACCACTTTTTGCACTTGTGTTAGTGTTGAAAAACCACTTTTCACACTTGTGTTGGTGCAGGATACCACTTTTGCACTTGTATTAGTGTGGAAAAACACTTTTCGCACTTGTGTTAGTGTTGAAAAAACCACTTTTCGCACTTGTGTTAGTGTTGAAAAACCACTTTTCGCACTTGTGTTAATGTTGAAAAACCACTTTTCGCACTTGTGTTGGTGCAGGAAACCACTTTGCACTTGTATTAGTGTGGAAAAAACACTTTTCGCACTTGTGTTAGTGTTGAAAAACCACTTTTCGCACTTGTGTTAGTGTTGCAAAACACTTTTCGCACCTGGGTTGGTGCAGGAAACCACTTTTGCACTTGTATTAGTGTGGAAAAAACACTTTTTGCACTTGTGATAGTGTTGAAAAACCACTTTTGCACTTGTGTTAGTGTTGAAAAACCACTTTTCGCACTTGTGTTGGTGCAGGAAACCACTTTTGCACTTGTATTAGTGTGAAACCACTTTTCGCACTTGTTTTGGTGCAGGAAACCACTTTTGCACTTGTATTAGTGTGGAAAAAACACTTTTTGCACTTATGATAGTGTTGAAAAACCACTTTTCGCACTTGTGTCAGCATTGAAAAACCACTTTTCGCACTTGTGTTAGTGTTGAAAAACCACTTTTCGCACTTGTGTTGGTGCAGGAAACCACTTTTGCACTTGTATTAGTGTGGAAAAAACACTTTTTGCACTTGGGATAGTGTTGAAAAACCACTTTTCGCACTTGTGTTAGTGTTGAAAAACCACTTTTCGCACTTGTGTTGGTGCAGGAAACCACTATTGCACTTGTATTAGTGTGGAAAAAACACTTTTTGCACTTGTGATAGTGTTGAAAAACCACTCTTCACACTTGTATTAGTGTTGAAAAACCACTTTTCGCACTTGTGTTAGTATTGAAAAACCACTTTTCGCACTTTCGCACGTTGGTGCAGGAAACCACTTTTGCACTTGTATTAGTGTGGAAAAAACACTTTTTGCACTTGTGATAGTGTTGAAAAACCACTTTTCGCACTTGTGTTAGTGTTGAAAAACCACTTTTCGCACTTGTGTTGGTGCAGGATACCACTTTTGCACTTGTATTAGTGTGGAAAAACCACTTTTCGCACTTGTGTTAGTGTTGAAAAACCACTTTTCGCACTTGTGTTAGTGTTGAAAAAAACCACTTTTAACACTTGTGTTAGTGTTGAAAAACCACTTTTCGCACTTGTGTTGGTGCAGGAAACCACTTTTGCACTTGTATTAGTGTGGAAAAAACACATTTCGCACTTGTGTTAGTGTTGAAAAACCACTTTTCGCACCTGTGTTGGTGCAGGAAACCACTTTTGCACTTGTATTAGTGTGGAAAAAACACTTTTTGCACTTGTGATAGTGTTTAAAAACCACTTTTCGCACTTGTGTTAGTGTTGAAAAACCACTTTTCGCACTTGTGTTGGTGCAGGAAACCACTTTTGCACTTGTACTAGTGTGGAAAAACCACTTTTCGCACTTGTGTTAGTGTGGAAAAACCACTTTTCGCACTTGTGTTGGTGCAGGAAACCACCTTTGCACTTGTATTAGTGTGGAAAAAACACTTTTTGCACTTGTGATAGTGTTGAAAAACCACTTTTCGCACTTGTGTTAGTGTTGAAAAACCACATTTCACACTTGTGTTAGTGTTGAAAAACCACTTTTCGCACTTGTGTTGGTGCAGGAAGCCACTTTTGCACTTGTATTAGTGTGGAAAAAACACTTTTTGCATTTGTGATAGTGTTGAAAAACCACTTTTCGCACATGTGTTAGTGTTGAAAAACCACTTTTCGCACTTGTGTTGGTGCAGGAAAACACTTTTGCACTTGTATTAGTGTGGAAAAATCACTTTTCGCACTTGTGTTAGTGTTGAAAAACCACTTTTCGCACTTGTGTTAGTGTTGGAAAACCACTTTTCGCACTTGTGTTAGTGTTGAAAAACCACTTTTCGCACTTGTGTTAGTGTTGAAAAACCACTTTTCGCACTTGTGTTAGTGTTGAAAAACCACTTTTCGCACTTGTGTTGGTGCAGGAAACCACTTTTGCACTTGTATTAGTGTGGAAAAACACTTTTCGCACTTGTGTTAGTGTGGAAAAACCACTTTTCACACTTGTGTTAGTGTTGAAAAACCACTTTTCGCACCTGTGTTGGTGCAGGAAACCACTTTTGCACTTGTATTAGTGTGGAAAAAAACACTTTTTGCACTTGTGATAGTGTTGAAAAACCACTTTTCGCACTTGTGTTAGTGTTGAAAAACTACTTTTCGCACTTGTGTTGGTGCAGGAAACCACTTTTGCACTTGTATTAGTGTGGAAAAACCACTTTTCGCACTTGTGTTAGTGTGGAAAAACCACTTTTCGCACTTGTGTTGGTGCAGGAAACCACTTTTGCACTTGTATTAGTGTGGAAAAAACACTTTTTGCACTTGTGATAGTGTTGAAAAACCACTTTTCGCACTTGTGTTAGTGTTGAAAAACCACATTTCGCACTTGTGTTAGTGTTGAAAAACCACTTTTCGCACTTGTGTTGGTGCAGGAAGCCACTTTTGCACTTGTATTAGTGTGGAAAAACACTTTTTGCATTTGTGATAGTGTTGAAAAACCACTTTTCGCACATGTGTTAGTGTTGAAAAAGCACTTTTCGCACTTGTGTTGGTGCAGGAAACCACTTTTGCACTTGTATTAGTGTGGAAAAACACTTTTCGCACTTGTGTTAGTGTTGAAAAACCACTTTTCGCACTTGTGTTAGTGTTGAAAAACCACTTTTCGCACTTGTGTTGGTGCAGGAAACCACTTTTGCACTTGTATTAGTGTGGAAAAACACTTTTTGCACTTGTGATAGTGTTGAAAAACCACTTTTCGCACTTGTGTTAGTGTTGAAAAACCACTTTTCGCACTTGTGTTGGTGCAGGAAACCACTTTTGCACTTGTATTAGTGTTGAAAAACCACTTTTCGCACTTGTGTTAGTGTTGAAAAACCACTTTTCGCACTTGTGTTGGTGCAGGAAACCACTTTTGCACTTGTATTAGTGTGGAAAAAACACTTTTTGCACTTATGATAGTGTTGAAAAACCACTTTTCGCACTTGTGTCAGCATTGAAAAACCACTTTTCGCACTTGTGTTAGTGTTGAAAAACCACTTTTCGCACTTGTGTTGGTGCAGTAAACCACTTTTGCACTTGTATTAGTGTGGAAAAAACACTTTTTGCACTTGGGATAGTGTTGAAAAACCACTTTTCGCACTTGTGTTACTGTTGAAAAACCACTTTTCGCACTTGTGTTGGTGCAGGAAACCACTATTGCACTTGTATTAGTGTGGAAAAAACACTTTTTGCACTTGTGATAGTGTTGAAAAACCACTCTTCACACTTGTATTAGTGTTGAAAAACCACTTTTTGCACTTGTGTTAGTGTTGAAAAACCACTTTTCGCACTTGTGTTGGTGCAGGAAACCACTTTTGCACTTGTATTAGTGTGGAAAAAACACTTTTTGCACTTGTGATAGTGTTGAAAAACCACTTTTCGCACTTGTGTTAGTGTTGAAAAACCACTTTTCGCACTTGTGTTGGTGCAGGATACCACTTTTGCACTTGTATTAGTGTGGAAAAACCACTTTTCGCACTTGTGTTAGTGTTGAAAAACCACTTTTCGCACTTGTGTTAGTGTTGAAAAACCACTTTTAACACTTGTGTTAGTGTTGAAAAACCAGTTTTCGCACTTGTGTTGGTGCAGGAAACCACTTTTGCACTTGTATTAGTGTGGAAAAAACACTTTTCGCACTTGTGTTAGTGTTGAAAAACCACTTTTCGCACTTGTGTTAGTGTTGAAAAACCACTTTTCGCACCTGTGTTGGTGCAGGAAACCACTTTTGCACTTGTATTAGTGTGGAAAAAACACTTTTTGCACTTGTGATAGTGTTGAAAAACCACTTTTCGCACTTGTGTTAGTGTTGAAAAACTACTTTTCGCACTTGTGTTGGTGCAGGAAACCACTTTTGCACTTGTATTAGTGTGGAAAAACCACTTTTCGCACTTGTGTTAGTGTGGAAAAACCACTTTTCGCACTTGTGTTGGTGCAGGAAACCACTTTTGCACTTGTATTAGTGTGGAAAAAACACTTTTTGCACTTGTGATAGTGTTGAAAAACCACTTTTCGCACCTGTGTTAGTGTTGAAAAACCACATTTCGCACTTGTGTTAGTGTTGAAAAACCACTTTTCGCACTTGTGTTGGTGCAGGAAGCCACTTTTGCACTTGTATTAGTGTGGAAAAAACACTTTTTGCATTTGTGATAGTGTTGAAAAACCACTTTTCGCACATGTGTTAGTGTTGAAAAAGCACTTTTCGCACTTGTGTTGGTGCAGGAAAACACTTTTGCACTTGTATTAGTGTGGAAAAATCACTTTTCGCACTTGTGTTAGTGTTGGAAAACCACTTTTCGCACTTGTGTTAGTGTTGAAAAACCACTTTTCGCACTTGTGTTAGTGTTGAAAAACCACTTTTCGCACTTGTGTTAGTGTTGAAAAACCACTTTTCGCACTTGTGTTGGTGCAGGAAACCACTTTTGCACTTGTATTAGTGTGGAAAAAACACTTTTCGCACTTGTGTTAGTGTTGAAAAACCACTTTTCGCACTTGTGTTAGTGTTGAAAAAACACTTTTCGCACTTGTGGTGGTGCAGGAAACCACTTTTGCACTTGTATTAGTGTTGAAAAACCACTTTTCGCACTTGTGTTAGTGTTGAAAAACCACTTTTCGCACTTGTGTTAGTGTTGAAAAACCACTTTTCGCACTTGTGGTGGTGCAGGAAACCACTTTTGCACTTGTATTAGTGTTGAAAAACCACTTTTCGCACTTGTGTTAGTGTTGAAAAACCACTTTTCGCACTTGTGGTGGTGCAGGAAACCACTTTTGCACTTGTATTAGTGTTGAAAAACCACTTTTCGCACTTGTGTTAGTGTTGAAAAACCACTTTTCGCACTTGTGTTGGTGCAGGAAACCACTTTTGCACTTGTATTAGTGTGGAAAAAAACACTTTTTGCACTTGTGATAGTGTTGAAAAACCACTTTTTGCACTTGTGTTAGTGTTGAAAAACCACTTTTCACACTTGTGTTGGTGCAGGATACCACTTTTGCACTTGTATTAGTGTGGAAAAACCACTTTTCGCACTTGTGTTAGTGTTGAAAAACCACTTTTCGCACTTGTGTTAGTGTTGAAAAACCACTTTTCGCACTTGTGTTAATGTTGAAAAACCACTTTTCGCACTTGTGTTGGTGCAGGAAACCACTTTTGCACTTGTATTAGTGTGGAAAAAACACTTTTCGCACTTGTGTTAGTGTTGAAAAACCACTTTTCGCACTTGTGTTAGTGTTGCAAAAACACTTTTCGCACCTGGGTTGGTGCAGGAAACCACTTTTGCACTTGTATTAGTGTGGAAAAAACACTTTTTGCACTTGTGATAGTGTTGAAAAACCACTTTTTGCACTTGTGTTAGTGTTGAAAAACCACTTTTCGCACTTGTGTTGGTGCAGGAAACCACTTTTGCACTTGTATTAGTGTGGAAAACCACTTTTCGCACTTGTTTTGGTGCAGGAAACCACTTTTGCACTTGTATTAGTGTGGAAAAAACACTTTTTGCACTTATGATAGTGTTGAAAAACCACTTTTCGCACTTGTGTCAGCATTGAAAAACCACTTTTCGCACTTGTGTTAGTGTTGAAAAACCACTTTTCGCACTTGTGTTGGTGCAGGAAACCACTTTTGCACTTGTATTAGTGTGGAAAAAAACACTTTTTGCACTTGGGATAGTGTTGAAAAACCACTTTTCGCACTTGTGTTAGTGTTGAAAAACCACTTTTCGCACTTGTGTTGGTGCAGGGAAACCACTATTGCACTTGTATTAGTGTGGAAAAAACACTTTTTGCACTTGTGATAGTGTTGAAAAACCACTCTTCACACTTGTATTAGTGTTGAAAAACCACTTTTCGCACTTGTGTTAGTATTGAAAAACCACTTTTCGCACTTTCGCACGTTGGTGCAGGAAACCACTTTTGCACTTGTATTAGTGTGGAAAAAACACTTTTTGCACTTGTGATAGTGTTGAAAAACCACTTTTCGCACTTGTGTTAGTGTTGAAAAACCACTTTTCGCACTTGTGTTGGTGCAGGATACCACTTTTGCACTTGTATTAGTGTGGAAAAACCACTTTTCGCACTTGTGTTAGTGTTGAAAAACCACTTTTCGCACTTGTGTTAGTGTTGAAAAACCACTTTTAACACTTGTGTTAGTGTTGAAAAACCACTTTTCGCACTTGTGTTGGTGCAGGAAACCACTTTTGCACTTGTATTAGTGTGGAAAAAACACATTTCGCACTTGTGTTAGTGTTGAAAAACCACTTTTCGCACCTGTGTTGGTGCAGGAAACCACTTTTGCACTTGTATTAGTGTGGAAAAAACACTTTTTGCACTTGTGATAGTGTTTAAAAACCACTTTTCGCACTTGTGTTAGTGTTGAAAAACCACTTTTCGCACTTGTGTTGGTGCAGGAAACCACTTTTGCACTTGTACTAGTGTGGAAAAACCACTTTTCGCACTTGTGTTAGTGTGGAAAAACCACTTTTCGCACTTGTGTTGGTGCAGGAAACCACCTTTGCACTTGTATTAGTGTGGAAAAAACACTTTTTGCACTTGTGATAGTGTTGAAAAACCACTTTTCGCACTTGTGTTAGTGTTGAAAAACCACATTTCACACTTGTGTTAGTGTTGAAAAACCACTTTTCGCACTTGTGTTGGTGCAGGAAGCCACTTTTGCACTTGTATTAGTGTGGAAAAAACACTTTTTGCATTTGTGATAGTGTTGAAAAACCACTTTTCGCACATGTGTTAGTGTTGAAAAACCACTTTTCGCACTTGTGTTGGTGCAGGAAAACACTTTTGCACTTGTATTAGTGTGGAAAAATCACTTTTCGCACTTGTGTTAGTGTTGAAAAACCACTTTTCGCACTTGTGTTAGTGTTGGAAAACCACTTTTCGCACTTGTGTTAGTGTTGAAAAACCACTTTTCGCACTTGTGTTAGTGTTGAAAAACCACTTTTCGCACTTGTGTTAGTGTTGAAAAACCACTTTTCGCACTTGTGTTGGTGCAGGGAAACCACTTTTGCACTTGTATTAGTGTGGAAAAACACTTTTCGCACTTGTGTTAGTGTTGAAAAACCACTTTTCGCACTTGTGTTAGTGTTGAAAAACCACTTTTCGCACTTGTGTTGGTGCAGGAAACACTTTTGCACTTGTATTAGTGTGGAAAAACACTTTTTGCACTTGTGATAGTGTTGAAAAACCACTTTTCGCACTTGTGTTAGTGTTGAAAAACCACTTTTTCGCACTTGTGTTGGTGCAGGAAACCACTTTTGCACTTGTATTAGTGTGGAAAAACCACTTTTCGCACTTGTGTTAGTGTTGAAAAACCACTTTTCGCACTTGTGTTAGTGTTGAAAAACCACTTTTCGCACTTGTGTTAGTGTGAAAACCACTTTTTGCACTTGTGTTGGTGCAGGAAACCACTTTTGCACTTGTATTAGTGTGGAAAAACCACTTTTCGCACTTGTATTAGTGTGGAAAAACCACTTTTCGCACTTGTGTTAGTGTTGAAAACCACTTTTCGCACTTGTGTTAGTGTTGAAAAACCACTTTTAACACTTGTGTTAGTGTTGAAAAACCACTTTTCGCACTTGTGTTGGTGCAGGAAACCACTTTTGCACTTGTATTAGTGTGGAAAAAACACTTTTCGCACTTGTGTTAGTGTTGAAAAACCACTTTTCGCATTTGTGTTAGTGTTGAAAAACCACTTTTCGCACCTGTGTTGGTGCAGGAAACCACTTTTGCACTTGTATTAGTGTGGAAAAAACACTTTTTGCACTTGTGATAGTGTTGAAAAACCACTTTTCGCACTTGTGTTAGTGTTGAAAAACTACTTTTCGCACTTGTGTTGGTGCAGGAAACCACTTTTCGCACTTGTGTTAGTGTTGAAAAACCACTTTTCGCACTTGTGTTGGTGCAGGAAACCACTTTTGCACTTGTATTAGTGTGGAAAAAACACTTTTTGCACTTGTGATAGTGTTGAAAAACCACTTTTCGCACTTGTGTTAGTGTTGAAAAACCACTTTTCCCACTTGTGTTGGTGCAGGAAACCACTTCTGCACTTGTATTAGTGTGGAAAAACCACTTTTCGCACTTGTGTTAGTGTTGAAAAACCACTTTTCGCACTTGTGTTGGTGCAGGAAACCACATTTGCACTTGTATTAGTGTGGAAAAAACACTTTTTGCGCTTGTGATAGTGTTGAAAACCACTTTTCGCACTTGTGTTAGTGTTGAAAAACCACTTTTCGCTCTTGTGTTGGTGCAGGAAACCACTTTTGCACTTGTATTAGTGTGGAAAAACCACTTTTCGCACTTGTGTTAGTGTTGAAAAACCACTTTTCGCACTTGTGTTAGTGTTGAAAAACCACTTTTCGCACTTGTGTTGGTGCAGGATACCACTTTTGCACTTGTATTAGTGTGGAAAAAACACTTTTCGCACTTGTGTTAGTGTTGAAAAACCACTTTTCGCACCTGTGTTGGTGCAGGAAACCACTTTTGCACTTGTATTAGTGTGGGAAAACCACTTTTCGCACTTGTGTTAGTGTTGAAAAACCACTTTTTGCACTAGTGGTAGTGTTGAAAAACCACTTTTTGCACTTGTGTTGGTGCAGGAAACCACTTTTGCACTTGTATTAGTGTGGAAAAAACACTTTTTGCACTTGTGATAGTGTTGAAAAACCACTTTTCGCACTTGTGTTAGTGTTGAAAAACCACTTTTCGCACTTGTGTTAGTGTTGAAAAACCACTTTTCGCACTTGTGTTAGTGTTGAAAAACCACTTTTCGCACTTGTGTTAGTGTTGAAAAACCACTTTTCGCACTTGTGTTGGTGCATGAAACCACTTTTGCACTTGTATTAGTGTGGAAAAAACACTTTTCGCACTTGTGTTAGTGTTGAAAAACCACTTTTCGCACTTGTGTTAGTGTTGCAAAAACACTTTTCGCACCTGGGTTGGTGCAGGAAACCACTTTTGCACTTGTATTAGTGTGGAAAAAACACTTTTTGCACTTGTGATAGTGTTGAAAAACCACTTTTTGCACTTGTGTTAGTGTTGAAAAACCACTTTTCGCACTTGTGTTGGTGCAGGAAACCACTTTTGCACTTGTATTAGTGTGGAAAACCACTTTTCGCACTTGTTTTGGTGCAGGAAACCACTTTTGCACTTGTATTAGTGTGGAAAAAACACTTTTTGCACTTATGATAGTGTTGAAAAACCACTTTTCGCACTTGTGTCAGCATTGAAAAACCACTTTTCGCACTTGTGTTAGTGTTTAAAAACCACTTTTCGCACTTGTGTTGGTGCAGGAAACCACTTTTGCACTTGTATTAGTGTGGAAAAAACACTTTTCGCACTTGTGTTAGTGTTGAAAAACCACTTTTCGCACTTGTGTTAGTGTTGAAAAACCACTTTTCGCACCTGTGTTGGTGCAGGAAACCACTTTTGCACTTGTATTAGTGTGGGAAAACCACTTTTCGCACTTGTGTTAGTGTTGAAAAACCACTTTTTGCACTAGTGGTAGTGTTGAAAAACCACTTTTTGCACTTGTGTTGGTGCAGGAAACCACTTTTGCACTTGTATTAGTGTGGAAAAAACACTTTTTGCACTTGTGATAGTGTTGAAAAACCACTTTTCGCACTTGTGTTAGTGTTGAAAAACCACTTTTCGCACTTGTGTTAGTGTTGAAAAACCACTTTTCGCACTTGTGTTAGTGTTGAAAAACCACTTTTCGCACTTGTGTTGGTGCATGAAACCACTTTTGCACTTGTATTAGTGTGGAAAAAACACTTTTCGCACTTGTGTTAGTGTTGAAAAACCACTTTTCGCACTTGTGTTAGTGTTGCAAAAACACTTTTCGCACCTGGGTTGGTGCAGGAAACCACTTTTGCACTTGTATTAGTGTGGAAAAAACACTTTTTGCACTTGTGATAGTGTTGAAAAACCACTTTTTGCACTTGTGTTAGTGTTGAAAAACCACTTTTCGCACTTGTGTTGGTGCAGGAAACCACTTTTGCACTTGTATTAGTGTGGAAAACCACTTTTCGCACTTGTTTTGGTGCAGGAAACCACTTTTGCACTTGTATTAGTGTGGAAAAAACACTTTTTGCACTTATGATAGTGTTGAAAAACCACTTTTCGCACTTGTGTCAGCATTGAAAAACCACTTTTCGCACTTGTGTTAGTGTTTAAAAACCACTTTTCGCACTTGTGTTGGTGCAGGAAACCACTTTTGCACTTGTATTAGTGTGGAAAAAACACTTTTTGCACTTGGGATAGTGTTGAAAAACCACTTTTCGCACTTGTGTTAGTGTTGAAAAACCACTTTTCGCACTTGTGTTGGTGCAGGAAACCACTATTGCACTTGTATTAGTGTGGAAAAAACACTTTTTGCACTTGTGATAGTGTTGAAAAACCACTCTTCACACTTGTATTAGTGTTGAAAAACCACTTTTCGCACTTGTGTTAGTGTTGAAAAACCACTTTTCGCACTTGTGTTGGTGCAGGAAACCACTTTTGCACTTGTATTAGTGTGGAAAAAACACTTTTTGCACTTGTGATAGTGTTGAAAAACCACTTTTCGCACTTGTGTTAGTGTTGAAAAACCACTTTTCGCACTTGTGTTGGTGCAGGATACCACTTTTGCACTTGTATTAGTGTGGAAAAACCACTTTTCGCACTTGTGTTAGTGTTGAAAAACCACTTTTAACACTTGTGTTAGTGTTGAAAAACCACTTTTCGCACTTGTGTTGGTGCAGGAAACCACTTTTGCACTTGTATTAGTGTGGAAAAAACACATTTCGCACTTGTGTTAGTGTTGAAAAACCACTTTTCGCACCTGTGTTGGTGCAGGAAACCACTTTTGCACTTGTATTAGTGTGGAAAAAACACTTTTTGCACTTGTGATTGTGTTGAAAAACCACTTTTCGCACTTGTGTTAGTGTTGAAAAACCACTTTTCGCACTTGTGTTGGTGCAGGAAACCACTTTTGCACTTGTACTAGTGTGGAAAAACCACTTTTCGCACTTGTGTTAGTGTGGAAAAACCACTTTTCGCACTTGTGTTGGTGCAGGAAACCACCTTTGCACTTGTATTAGTGTGGAAAAAACACTTTTTGCACTTGTGATAGTGTTGAAAAACCACTTTTCGCACTTGTGTTAGTGTTGAAAAACCACATTTCACACTTGTGTTAGTGTTGAAAAACCACTTTTCGCACTTGTGTTGGTGCAGGAAGCCACTTTTGCACTTGTATTAGTGTGGAAAAAACACTTTTTGCATTTGTGATAGTGTTGAAAAACCACTTTTCGCACATGTGTTAGTGTTGAAAAACCACTTTTCGCACTTGTGTTGGTGCAGGAAAACACTTTTGCACTTGTATTAGTGTGGAAAAATCACTTTTCGCACTTGTGTTAGTGTTGAAAAACCACTTTTCGCACTTGTGTTAGTGTTGGAAAACCACTTTTCGCACTTGTGTTAGTGTTGAAAAACCACTTTTCGCACTTGTGTTAGTGTTGAAAAACCACTTTTCGCACTTGTGTTAGTGTTGAAAAACCACTTTTCGCACTTGTGTTGGTGCAGGAAACCACTTTTGCACTTGTATTAGTGTGGAAAAACACTTTTCGCACTTGTGTTAGTGTTGAAAAACCACTTTTCGCACTTGTGTTAGTGTTGAAAAACCACTTTTCGCACTTGTGTTGGTGCAGGAAACCACTTTTGCACTTGTATTAGTGTGGAAAAACACTTTTTGCACTTGTGATAGTGTTGAAAAACCACTTTTCGCACTTGTGTTAGTGTTGAAAAACCACTTTTCGCACTTGTGTTGGTGCAGGAAACCACTTTTGCACTTGTATTAGTGTGGAAAAACCACTTTTCGCACTTGTGTTAGTGTTGAAAAACCACTTTTCGCACTTGTGTTAGTGTTGAAAAACCACTTTTCGCACTTGTGTTAGTGTTGAAAAACCACTTTTTGCACTTGTGTTGGTGCAGGAAACCACTTTTGCACTTGTATTAGTGTGGAAAAACCACTTTTCGCACTTGTATTAGTGTGGAAAAACCACTTTTCGCACTTGTGTTAGTGTTGAAAAACCACTTTTCGCACTTGTGTTAGTGTTGAAAAACCACTTTTAACACTTGTGTTAGTGTTGAAAAACCACTTTTCGCACTTGTGTTGCTGCAGGAAACCACTTTTGCACTTGTATTAGTGTGGAAAAAACACTTTTCGCACTTGTGTTAGTGTTGAAAAACCACTTTTCGCATTTGTGTTAGTGTTGAAAAACCACTTTTCGCACCTGTGTTGGTGCAGGAAACCACTTTTGCACTTGTATTAGTGTGGAAAAAACACTTTTTGCACTTGTGATAGTGTTGAAAAACCACTTTTCGCACTTGTGTTAGTGTTGAAAAACCACTTTTCCCACTTGTGTTGGTGCAGGAAACCACTTTTGCACTTGTATTAGTGTGGAAAACCACTTTTCGCACTTGTGTTAGTGTTGAAAAACCACTTTTCGCACTTGTGTTGGTGCAGGAAACCACATTTGCACTTGTATTAGTGTGGAAAAAACACTTTTTGCGCTTGTGATAGTGTTGAAAACCACTTTTCGCACTTGTGTTAGTGTTGAAAAACCACTTTTCGCACTTGTGTTGGTGCAGGAAACCACTTTTGCACTTGTATTAGTGTGGAAAAACCACTTTTCGCACTTGTGTTAGTGTTGAAAAACCACTTTTCGCACTTGTGTTAGTGTTGAAAAACCACTTTTCGCACTTGTGTTGGTGCAGGAAACCACTTTTGCACTTGTATTAGTGTGGAAAAACACTTTTCGCACTTGTGTTAGTGTTGAAAAACCACTTTTCGCACTTGTGTTAGTGTTGAAAAACCACTTTTCGCACTTGTGTTGGTGCAGGAAACCACTTTTGCACTTGTATTAGTGTGGAAAAACACTTTTTGCACTTGTGATAGTGTTGAAAAACCACTTTTCGCACTTGTGTTAGTGTTGAAAAACCACTTTTCGCACTTGTGTTGGTGCAGGAAACCACTTTTGCACTTGTATTAGTGTGGAAAAACCACTTTTCGCACTTGTGTTAGTGTTGAAAAACCACTTTTCGCACTTGTGTTAGTGTTGAAAAACCACTTTTCGCACTTGTGTTAGTGTTGAAAAACCACTTTTTGCACTTGTGTTGGTGCAGGAAACCACTTTTGCACTTGTATTAGTGTGGAAAAACCACTTTTCGCACTTGTATTAGTGTGGAAAAACCACTTTTCGCACTTGTGTTAGTGTTGAAAAACCACTTTTCGCACTTGTGTTGGTGCAGGATACCACTTTTGCACTTGTATTAGTGTGGAAAAACCACTTTTCGCACTTGTGTTAGTGTTGAAAAACCACTTTTCGCACTTGTGTTAGTGTTGAAAAACCACTTTTAACACTTGTGTTAGTGTTGAAAAACCACTTTTCGCACTTGTGTTGGTGCAGGAAACCACTTTTGCACTTGTATTAGTGTGGAAAAAACACATTTCGCACTTGTGTTAGTGTTGAAAAACCACTTTTCGCACCTGTGTTGGTGCAGGAAACCACTTTTGCACTTGTATTAGTGTGGAAAAAACACTTTTTGCACTTGTGATAGTGTTGAAAAACCACTTTTCGCACTTGTGTTAGTGTTGAAAAACCACTTTTCGCACTTGTGTTGGTGCAGGAAACCACTTTTGCACTTGTACTAGTGTGGAAAAACCACTTTTCGCACTTGTGTTAGTGTGGAAAAACCACTTTTCGCACTTGTGTTGGTGCAGGAAACCACCTTTGCACTTGTATTAGTGTGTAAAAAACACTTTTTGCACTTGTGATAGTGTTGAAAAACCACTTTTCGCACTTGTGTTAGTGTTGAAAAACCACATTTCACACTTGTGTTAGTGTTGAAAAACCACTTTTCGCACTTGTGTTGGTGCAGGAAGCCACTTTTGCACTTGTATTAGTGTGGAAAAAACACTTTTTGCATTTGTGATAGTGTTGAAAAACCACTTTTCGCACATGTGTTAGTGTTGAAAAACCACTTTTCGCACTTGTGTTGGTGCAGGAAAACACTTTTGCACTTGTATTAGTGTGGAAAAATCACTTTTCGCACTTGTGTTAGTGTTGAAAAACCACTTTTCGCACTTGTGTTAGTGTTGGAAAACCACTTTTCGCACTTGTGTTAGTGTTGAAAAACCACTTTTCGCACTTGTGTTAGTGTTGAAAAACCACTTTTCGCACTTGTGTTAGTGTTGAAAAACCACTTTTCGCACTTGTGTTGGTGCAGGAAACCACTTTTGCACTTGTATTAGTGTGGAAAAACACTTTTCGCACTTGTGTTAGTGTTGAAAAACCACTTTTCGCACTTGTGTTAGTGTTGAAAAACCACTTTTCGCACTTGTGTTGGTGCAGGAAACCACTTTTGCACTTGTATTAGTGTGGAAAAACACTTTTTGCACTTGTGATAGTGTTGAAAAACCACTTTTCGCACTTGTGTTAGTGTTGAAAAACCACTTTTCGCACTTGTGTTGGTGCAGGAAACCACTTTTGCACTTGTATTAGTGTGGAAAAACCACTTTTCGCACTTGTGTTAGTGTTGAAAAACCACTTTTCGCACTTGTGTTAGTGTTGAAAAACCACTTTTCGCACTTGTGTTAGTGTTGAAAAACCACTTTTTGCACTTGTGTTGGTGCAGGAAACCACTTTTGCACTTGTATTAGTGTGGAAAAACCACTTTTCGCACTTGTATTAGTGTGGAAAAACCACTTTTCGCACTTGTGTTAGTGTTGAAAAACCACTTTTCGCACTTGTGTTAGTGTTGAAAAACCACTTTTAACACTTGTGTTAGTGTTGAAAAACCACTTTTCGCACTTGTGTTGGTGCAGGAAACCACTTTTGCACTTGTATTAGTGTGGAAAAAACACTTTTCGCACTTGTGTTAGTGTTGAAAAACCACTTTTCGCATTTGTGTTAGTGTTGAAAAACCACTTTTCGCACCTGTGTTGGTGCAGGAAACCACTTTTGCACTTGTATTAGTGTGGAAAAAACACTTTTTGCACTTGTGATAGTGTTGAAAAACCACTTTTCGCACTTGTGTTAGTGTTGAAAAACCACTTTTCGCACTTGTGTTGGTGCAGGAAACCACTTTTGCACTTGTATTAGTGTGGAAAAACCACTTTTCGCACTTGTGTTAGTGTTGAAAAACCACTTTTCGCACTTGTGTTAGTGTTGAAAAACCACTTTTCGCACTTGTGTTAGTGTTGAAAAACCACTTTTTGCACTTGTGTTGGTGCAGGAAACCACTTTTGCACTTGTATTAGTGTGGAAAAACCACTTTTCGCACTTGTATTAGTGTGGAAAAACCACTTTTCGCACTTGTGTTAGTGTTGAAAAACCACTTTTCGCACTTGTGTTAGTGTTGAAAAACCACTTTTAACACTTGTGTTAGTGTTGAAAAACCACTTTTCGCACTTGTGTTGGTGCAGGAAACCACTTTTGCACTTGTATTAGTGTGGAAAAAACACTTTTCGCACTTGTGTTAGTGTTGAAAAACCACTTTTCGCATTTGTGTTAGTGTTGAAAAACCACTTTTCGCACCTGTGTTGGTGCAGGAAACCACTTTTGCACTTGTATTAGTGTGGAAAAAACACTTTTTGCACTTGTGATAGTGTTGAAAAACCACTTTTCGCACTTGTGTTAGTGTTGAAAAACTACTTTTCGCACTTGTGTTGGTGCAGGAAACCACTTTTCGCACTTGTGTTAGTGTTGAAAAACCACTTTTTGCACTTGTGTTGGTGCAGGAAACCACTTTTGCACTTGTATTAGTGTGGAAAAAACATTTTTTGCACTTGTGATAGTGTTGAAAAACCACTTTTCGCACTTGTGTTAGTGTTGAAAAACCACTTTTCCCACTTGTGTTGGTGCAGGAAACCACTTTTGCACTTGTATTAGTGTGGAAAAACCACTTTTCGCACTTGTGTTAGTGTTGAAAAACCACTTTTCGCACTTGTGTTGGTGCAGGAAACCACATTTGCACTTGTATTAGTGTGGAAAAAACACTTTTTGCGCTTGTGATAGTGTTGAAAACCACTTTTCGCACTTGTGTTAGTGTTGAAAAACCACTTTTCGCACTTGTGTTGGTGCAGGAAACCACTTTTGCACTTGTATTAGTGTGGAAAAACCACTTTTCGCACTTGTGTTAGTGTTGAAAAACCACTTTTCGCACTTGTGTTAGTGTTGAAAAACCACTTTTCGCACTTGTGTTGGTGCAGGAAACCACTTTTGCACTTGTATTAGTGTGGAAAAACACTTTTCGCACTTGTGTTAGTGTTGAAAAACCACTTTTCGCACTTGTGTTAGTGTTGAAAAACCACTTTTCGCACTTGTGTTGGTGCAGGAAACCACTTTTGCACTTGTATTAGTGTGGAAAAACACTTTTTGCACTTGTGATAGTGTTGAAAAACCACTTTTCGCACTTGTGTTAGTGTTGAAAAACCACTTTTCGCACTTGTGTTGGTGCAGGAAACCACTTTTGCACTTGTATTAGTGTGGAAAAACCACTTTTCGCACTTGTGTTAGTGTTGAAAAACCACTTTTCGCACTTGTGTTAGTGTTGAAAAACCACTTTTCGCACTTGTGTTAGTGTTGAAAAACCACTTTTTGCACTTGTGTTGGTGCAGGAAACCACTTTTGCACTTGTATTAGTGTGGAAAAACCACTTTTCACACTTGTATTAGTGTGGAAAAACCACTTTTCGCACTTGTGTTAGTGTTGAAAAACCACTTTTCGCACTTGTGTTGGTGCAGGATACCACTTTTGCACTTGTATTAGTGTGGAAAAACCACTTTTCGCACTTGTGTTAGTGTTGAAAAACCACTTTTCGCACTTGTGTTAGTGTTGAAAAACCACTTTTAACACTTGTGTTAGTGTTGAAAAACCACTTTTCGCACTTGTGTTGGTGCAGGAAACCACTTTTGCACTTGTATTAGTGTGGAAAAAACACATTTCGCACTTGTGTTAGTGTTGAAAAACCACTTTTCGCACCTGTGTTGGTGCAGGAAACCACTTTTGCACTTGTATTAGTGTGGAAAAAACACTTTTTGCACTTGTGATAGTGTTGAAAAACCACTTTTCGCACTTGTGTTAGTGTTGAAAAACCACTTTTCGCACTTGTGTTGGTGCAGGAAACCACTTTTGCACTTGTACTAGTGTGGAAAAACCACTTTTCGCACTTGTGTTAGTGTGGAAAAACCACTTTTCGCACTTGTGTTGGTGCAGGAAACCACCTTTGCACTTGTATTAGTGTGTAAAAAACACTTTTTGCACTTGTGATAGTGTTGAAAAACCACTTTTCGCACTTGTGTTAGTGTTGAAAAACCACATTTCACACTTGTGTTAGTGTTGAAAAACCACTTTTCGCACTTGTGTTGGTGCAGGAAGCCACTTTTGCACTTGTATTAGTGTGGAAAAAACACTTTTTGCATTTGTGATAGTGTTGAAAAACCACTTTTCGCACATGTGTTAGTGTTGAAAAACCACTTTTCGCACTTGTGTTGGTGCAGGAAAACACTTTTGCACTTGTATTAGTGTGGAAAAATCACTTTTCGCACTTGTGTTAGTGTTGAAAAACCACTTTTCGCACTTGTGTTAGTGTTGGAAAACCACTTTTCGCACTTGTGTTAGTGTTGAAAAACCACTTTTCGCACTTGTGTTAGTGTTGAAAAACCACTTTTCACACTTGTGTTAGTGTTGAAAAACCACTTTTCGCACTTGTGTTGGTGCAGGAAACCACTTTTGCACTTGTATTAGTGTGGAAAAACACTTTTCGCACTTGTGTTAGTGTTGAAAAACCACTTTTCGCACTTGTGTTAGTGTTGAAAAACCACTTTTCGCACTTGTGTTGGTGCAGGAAACCACTTTTGCACTTGTATTAGTGTGGAAAAACACTTTTTGCACTTGTGATAGTGTTGAAAAACCACTTTTCGCACTTGTGTTAGTGTTGAAAAACCACTTTTCGCACTTGTGTTGGTGCAGGAAACCACTTTTGCACTTGTATTAGTGTGGAAAAACCACTTTTCGCACTTGTGTTAGTGTTGAAAAACCACTTTTCGCACTTGTGTTAGTGTTGAAAAACCACTTTTCGCACTTGTGTTAGTGTTGAAAAACCACTTTTTGCACTTGTGTTGGTGCAGGAAACCACTTTTGCACTTGTATTAGTGTGGAAAAACCACTTTTCGCACTTGTATTAGTGTGGAAAAACCACTTTTCGCACTTGTGTTAGTGTTGAAAAACCACTTTTCGCACTTGTGTTAGTGTTGAAAAACCACTTTTAACACTTGTGTTAGTGTTGAAAAACCACTTTTCGCACTTGTGTTGGTGCAGGAAACCACTTTTGCACTTGTATTAGTGTGGAAAAAACACTTTTCGCACTTGTGTTAGTGTTGAAAAACCACTTTTCGCATTTGTGTTAGTGTTGAAAAACCACTTTTCGCACCTGTGTTGGTGCAGGAAACCACTATTGCACTTGTATTAGTGTGGAAAAAACACTTTTTGCACTTGTGATAGTGTTGAAAAACCACTTTTCGCACTTGTGTTAGTGTTGAAAAACTACTTTTCGCACTTGTGTTGGTGCAGGAAACCACTTTTCGCACTTGTGTTAGTGTTGAAAAACCACTTTTTGCACTTGTGTTGGTGCAGGAAACCACTTTTGCACTTGTATTAGTGTGGAAAAAACACTTTTTGCACTTGTGATAGTGTTGAAAAACCACTTTTCGCACTTGTGTTAGTGTTGAAAAACCACTTTTCCCACTTGTGTTGGTGCAGGAAACCACTTTTGCACTTGTATTAGTGTGGAAAAACCACTTTTCGCACTTGTGTTAGTGTTGAAAAACCACTTTTCGCACTTGTGTTGGTGCAGGAAACCACATTTGCACTTTTTTCGTGTGGAAAAAACACTTTTTGCGCTTGTGATAGTGTTGAAAACCACTTTTCTCACTTGTGTTAGTGTTGAAAAACCACTTTTCGCACTTGTGTTGGTGCAGGAAACCACTTTTGCACTTGTATTAGTGTGGAAAAACCACTTTTCGCACTTGTGTTAGTGTTGAAAAACCACTTTTCGCACTTGTGTTAGTGTTGAAAAACCACTTTTCGCACTTGTGTTGGTGCAGGAAACCACTTTTGCACTTGTATTAGTGTGGAAAAACACTTTTCGCACTTGTGTTAGTGTTGAAAAACCACTTTTCGCACTTGTGTTAGTGTTGAAAAACCACTTTTCGCACTTGTGTTGGTGCAGGAAACCACTTTTGCACTTGTATTAGTGTGGAAAAACACTTTTTGCACTTGTGTTAGTGTTGAAAAACCACTTTTCGCACTTGTGTTGGTGCAGGAAACCACTTTTGCACTTGTATTAGTGTGGAAAAACCACTTTTCGCACTTGTGTTAGTGTTGAAAAACCACTTTTCGCACTTGTGTTAGTGTTGAAAAACCACTTTTCGCACTTGTGTTAGTGTTGAAAAACCACTTTTTGCACTTGTGTTGGTGCAGGAAACCACTTTTGCACTTGTATTAGTGTGGAAAAACCACTTTTCGCACTTGTATTAGTGTGGAAAAACCACTTTTCGCACTTGTGTTAGTGTTGAAAAACCACTTTTCGCACTTGTGTTAGTGTTGAAAAACCACTTTTAACACTTGTGTTAGTGTTGAAAAACCACTTTTCGCACTTGTGTTGGTGCAGGAAACCACTTTTGCACTTGTATTAGTGTGGAAAAAACACTTTTCGCACTTGTGTTAGTGTTGAAAAACCACTTTTCGCATTTGTGTTAGTGTTGAAAAACCACTTTTCGCACCTGTGTTGGTGCAGGAAACCACTTTTTCACTTGTATTAGTGTGGAAAAAACACTTTTTGCACTTGTGATAGTGTTGAAAAACCACTTTTCGCACTTGTGTTAGTGTTGAAAAACTACTTTTCGCACTTGTGTTGGTGCAGGAAACCACTTTTCGCACTTGTGTTAGTGTTGAAAAACCACTTTTCGCACTTGTGTTGGTGCAGGAAACCACTTTTGCACTTGTATTAGTGTGGAAAAAACACTTTTTGCACTTGTGATAGTGTTGAAAAACCACTTTTCGCACTTGTGTTAGTGTTGAAAAACCACTTTTCCCACTTGTGTTGGTGCAGGAAACCACTTTTGCACTTGTATTAGTGTGGAAAAACCACTTTTTGCACTTGTGTTAGTGTTGAAAAACCACTTTTCGCACTTGTGTTGGTGCAGGAAACCACATTTGCACTTGTATTAGTGTGGAAAAAACACTTTTTGCGCTTGTGATAGTGTTGAAAACCACTTTTCGCACTTGTGTTAGTGTTGAAAAACCACTTTTCGCACTTGTGTTGGTGCAGGAAACCACTTTTGCACTTGTATTAGTGTGGAAAAACCACTTTTCGCACTTGTGTTAGTGTTGAAAAACCACTTTTCGCACTTGTGTTAGTGTTGAAAAACCACTTTTCGCACTTGTGTTGGTGCAGGAAACCACTTTTGCACTTGTATTAGTGTGGAAAAAACACTTTTCGCACTTGTGTTAGTGTTGAAAAACCACTTTTCGCACTTGTGTTAGTGTTGAAAAACCACTTTTCGCACCTGTGTTGGTGCAGGAAACCACTTTTGCACTTGTATTAGTGTGGGAAAACCACTTTTCGCACTTGTGTTAGTGTTGAAAAACCACTTTTTGCACTAGTGTTAGTGTTGAAAAACCACTTTTTGCACTTGTGTTGGTGCAGGAAACCACTTTTGCACTTGTATTAGTGTGGAAAAAACACTTTTTGCACTTGTGATAGTGTTGAAAAACCACTTTTCGCACTTGTGTTAGTGTTGAAAAACCACTTTTCGCACTTGTGTTGGTGCAGGAAACCACTTTTGCACTTGTATTAGTGTTGAAAAACCACTTTTCGCATTTGTGTTAGTGTTGAAAAACCACTTTTTGCACTCGTGTTAGTGTTGAAAAACCACTTTTCGCACTTGTGTTGGTGCAGGAAACCACTTTTGCACTTGTATTAGTGTGGAAAAAACACTTTTCGCACTTGTGTTAGTGTTGAAAAACCACTTTTCGCACTTGTGTTAGTGTTGAAAAACCACTTTTCGCACCTGTATTGGTGCAGGAAACCACTTTTGCACTTGTATTAGTGTGGGAAAACCACTTTTCGCACTTGTGTTAGTGTTGAAAAACCACTTTTTGCACTTGTGTTAGTGTTGAAAAACCACTTTTCGCACTTGTGTTGGTGCAGGAAACCACTTTTGCACTTGTATTAGTGTGGAAAAAACACTTTTTGCACTTGTGATAGTGTTGAAAACCACTTTTCGCACTTGTGTTAGTGTTGAAAAACCACTTTTCCCACTTGTGTTGGTGCAGAAACCACTTTTGCACTTGTATTAGTGTGGAAAAACCACTTTTCGCACTTGTGTTAGTGTTGAAAAACCACTTTTCGCACTTGTGTTAGTGTTGGAAAACCACTTTTCGCACTTGTGTTGGTGCAGGAAGCCACTTTTGCACTTGTATTAGTGTGGAAAAAACACTTTTTGCATTTGTGATAGTGTTGAAAAACCACTTTTCGCACATGTGTTAGTGTTGAAAAACCACTTTTCGCACTTGTGTTGGTGCAGGAAAACACTTTTGCACTTGTATTAGTGTGGAAAAATCACTTTTCGCACTTGTGTTAGTGTTGAAAAACCACTTTTCGCACTTGTGTTAGTGTTGGAAAACCACTTTTCGCACTTGTGTTAGTGTTGAAAAACCACTTTTCGCACTTGTGTTAGTGTTGAAAAACCACTTTTCACACTTGTGTTAGTGTTGAAAAACCACTTTTCGCACTTGTGTTGGTGCAGGAAACCACTTTTGCACTTGTATTAGTGTGGAAAAACACTTTTCGCACTTGTGTTAGTGTTGAAAAACCACTTTTCGCACTTGTGTTAGTGTTGAAAAACCACTTTTTGCACTTGTGTTGGTGCAGGAAACCACTTTTGCACTTGTATTAGTGTGGAAAAACACTTTTTGCACTTGTGATAGTGTTGAAAAACCACTTTTCGCACTTGTGTTAGTGTTGAAAAACCACTTTTCGCACTTGTGTTGGTGCAGGAAACCACTTTTGCACTTGTATTAGTGTGGAAAAACCACTTTTCGCACTTGTCTTAGTGTTGAAAAACCACTTTTCGCACTTGTGTTAGTGTTGAAAAACCACTTTTCGCACTTGTGTTAGTGTTGAAAAACCACTTTTTGCACTTGTGTTGGTGCAGGAAACCACTTTTGCACTTGTATTAGTGTGGAAAAACCACTTTTCGCACTTGTATTAGTGTGGAAAAACCACTTTTCGCACTTGTGTTAGTGTTGAAAAACCACTTTTCGCACTTGTGTTAGTGTTGAAAAACCACTTTTAACACTTGTGTTAGTGTTGAAAAACCACTTTTCGCACTTGTGTTGGTGCAGGAAACCACTTTTGCACTTGTATTAGTGTGGAAAAAACACTTTTCGCACTTGTGTTAGTGTTGAAAAACCACTTTTCGCATTTGTGTTAGTGTTGAAAAACCACTTTTCGCACCTGTGTTGGTGCAGGAAACCACTTTTGCACTTGTATTAGTGTGGAAAAAACACTTTTTGCACTTGTGATAGTGTTGAAAAACTACTTTTCGCACTTGTGTTGGTGCAGGAAACCACTTTTCGCACTTGTGTTAGTGTTGAAAAACCACTTTTTGCACTTGTGTTGGTGCAGGAAACCACTTTTGCACTTGTATTAGTGTGGAAAAAACACTTTTTGCACTTGTGATAGTGTTGAAAAACCACTTTTCGCACTTGTGTTAGTGTTGAAAAACCACTTTTCCCACTTGTGTTGGTGCAGGAAACCACTTTTGCACTTGTATTAGTGTGGAAAAACCACTTTTCGCACTTGTGTTAGTGTTGAAAAACCACTTTTCGCACTTGTGTTGGTGCAGGAAACCACATTTGCACTTGTATTAGTGTGGAAAAAACACTTTTTGCGCTTGTGATAGTGTTGAAAACCACTTTTCGCACTTGTGTTAGTGTTGAAAAACCACTTTTCGCACTTGTGTTGGTGCAGGAAACCACTTTTGCACTTGTATTAGTGTGGAAAAACCACTTTTCGCACTTGTGTTAGTGTTGAAAAACCACTTTTCGCACTTGTGTTAGTGTTGAAAAACCACTTTTCGCACTTGTGTTGGTGCAGGAAACCACTTTTGCACTTGTATTAGTGTGGAAAAACACTTTTCGCACTTGTGTTAGTGTTGAAAAACCACTTTTCGCACTTGTGTTAGTGTTGAAAAACCACTTTTCGCACTTGTGTTGGTGCAGGAAACCACTTTTGCACTTGTATTAGTGTGGAAAAACACTTTTTGCACTTGTGATAGTGTTGAAAAACCACTTTTCGCACTTGTGTTAGTGTTGAAAAACCACTTTTCGCACTTGTGGTGGTGCAGGAAACCACTTTTGCACTTGTATTAGTGTTGAAAAACCACTTTTCGCACTTGTGTTAGTGTTGAAAAACCACTTTTCGCACTTGTGTTGGTGCAGGAAACCACTTTTGCACTTGTATTAGTGTGGAAAAAACACTTTTTGCACTTGTGATAGTGTTGAAAAACTACTTTTCGCACTTGTGTTAGTGTTGAAAAACCACTTTTCGCACTTGTGTTAGTGTTGAAAAACCACTTTTCGCACTTGTGTTGGTGCAGGAAACCACTTTTGCACTTGTATTAGTGTGGAAAAACACTTTTCGCACTTGTGTTAGTGTTGAAAAACCACTTTTCGCACTTGTGTTAGTGTTGAAAAACCACTTTTCGCACTTGTGTTGGTGCAGGAAACCACTTTTGCACTTGTATTAGTGTGGAAAAACACTTTTTGCACTTGTGTTAGTGTTGAAAAACCACTTTTCGCACTTGTGTTGGTGCAGGAAACCACTTTTGCACTTGTATTAGTGTGGAAAAAACACTTTTCGCACTTGTGTTAGTGTTGAAAAACCACTTTTCGCACTTGTGTTAGTGTTGAAAAACCACTTTTCGCACCTGTATTGGTGCAGGAAACCACTTTTGCACTTGTATTAGTGTGGGAAAACCACTTTTCGCACTTGTGTTAGTGTTGAAAAACCACTTTTTGCACTTGTGTTAGTGTTGAAAAACCACTTTTCGCACTTGTGTTGGTGCAGGAAACCACTTTTGCACTTGTATTAGTGTGGAAAAAACACTTTTTGCACTTGTGATAGTGTTGAAAACCACTTTTCGCACTTGTGTTAGTGTTGAAAAACCACTTTTCCCACTTGTGTTGGTGCAGATACCACTTTTGCACTTGTATTAGTGTGGAAAAACCACTTTTCGCACTTGTGTTAGTGTTGAAAAACCACTTTTCGCACTTGTGTTAGTGTTGGAAAACCACTTTTCGCACTTGTGTTGGTGCAGGAAGCCACTTTTGCACTTGTATTAGTGTGGAAAAAACACTTTTTGCATTTGTGATAGTGTTGAAAAACCACTTTTCGCACATGTGTTAGTGTTGAAAAACCACTTTTCGCACTTGTGTTGGTGCAGGAAAACACTTTTGCACTTGTATTAGTGTGGAAAAATCACTTTTCGCACTTGTGTTAGTGTTGAAAAACCACTTTTCGCACTTGTGTTAGTGTTGGAAAACCACTTTTCGCACTTGTGTTAGTGTTGAAAAACCACTTTTCGCACTTGTGTTAGTGTTGAAAAACCACTTTTCACACTTGTGTTAGTGTTGAAAAACCACTTTTCGCACTTGTGTTGGTGCAGGAAACCACTTTTGCACTTGTATTAGTGTGGAAAAACACTTTTCGCACTTGTGTTAGTGTTGAAAAACCACTTTTCGCACTTGTGTTAGTGTTGAAAAACCACTTTTTGCACTTGTGTTGGTGCAGGAAACCACTTTTGCACTTGTATTAGTGTGGAAAAACACTTTTTGCACTTGTGATAGTGTTGAAAAACCACTTTTCGCACTTGTGTTAGTGTTGAAAAACCACTTTTCGCACTTGTGTTGGTGCAGGAAACCACTTTTGCACTTGTATTAGTGTGGAAAAACCACTTTTCGCACTTGTCTTAGTGTTGAAAAACCACTTTTCGCACTTGTGTTAGTGTTGAAAAACCACTTTTCGCACTTGTGTTAGTGTTGAAAAACCACTTTTTGCACTTGTGTTGGTGCAGGAAACCACTTTTGCACTTGTATTAGTGTGGAAAAACCACTTTTCGCACTTGTATTAGTGTGGAAAAACCACTTTTCGCACTTGTGTTAGTGTTGAAAAACCACTTTTCGCACTTGTGTTAGTGTTGAAAAACCACTTTTAACACTTGTGTTAGTGTTGAAAAACCACTTTTCGCACTTGTGTTGGTGCAGGAAACCACTTTTGCACTTGTATTAGTGTGGAAAAAACACTTTTCGCACTTGTGTTAGTGTTGAAAAACCACTTTTCGCATTTGTGTTAGTGTTGAAAAACCACTTTTCGCACCTGTGTTGGTGCAGGAAACCACTTTTGCACTTGTATTAGTGTGGAAAAAACACTTTTTGCACTTGTGATAGTGTTGAAAAACCACTTTTCGCACTTGTGTTAGTGTTGAAAAACTACTTTTCGCACTTGTGTTGGTGCAGGAAACCACTTTTCGCACTTGTGTTAGTGTTGAAAAACCACTTTTTGCACTTGTGTTGGTGCAGGAAACCACTTTTGCACTTGTATTAGTGTGGAAAAAACACTTTTTGCACTTGTGATAGTGTTGAAAAACCACTTTTCGCACTTGTGTTAGTGTTGAAAAACCACTTTTCCCACTTGTGTTGGTGCAGGAAACCACTTTTGCACTTGTATTAGTGTGGAAAAACCACTTTTCGCACTTGTGTTAGTGTTGAAAAACCACTTTTCGCACTTGTGTTGGTGCAGGAAACCACATTTGCACTTGTATTAGTGTGGAAAAAACACTTTTTGCGCTTGTGATAGTGTTGAAAACCACTTTTCGCACTTGTGTTAGTGTTGAAAAACCACTTTTCGCACTTGTGTTGGTGCAGGAAACCACTTTTGCACTTGTATTAGTGTGGAAAAACCACTTTTCGCACTTGTGTTAGTGTTGAAAAACCACTTTTCGCACTTGTGTTAGTGTTGAAAAACCACTTTTCGCACTTGTGTTGGTGCAGGAAACCACTTTTGCACTTGTATTAGTGTGGAAAAACACTTTTCGCACTTGTGTTAGTGTTGAAAAACCACTTTTCGCACTTGTGTTAGTGTTGAAAAACCACTTTTCGCACTTGTGTTGGTGCAGGAAACCACTTTTGCACTTGTATTAGTGTGGAAAAACACTTTTTGCACTTGTGATAGTGTTGAAAAACCACTTTTCGCACTTGTGTTAGTGTTGAAAAACCACTTTTCGCACTTGTGGTGGTGCAGGAAACCACTTTTGCACTTGTATTAGTGTTGAAAAACCACTTTTCGCACTTGTGTTAGTGTTGAAAAACCACTTTTCGCACTTGTGTTGGTGCAGGAAACCACTTTTGCACTTGTATTAGTGTGGAAAAAACACTTTTTGCACTTGTGATAGTGTTGAAAAACCACTTTTCGCACTTGTGTTAGTGTTGAAAAACCACTTTTCGCACTTGTGTTAGTGTTGAAAAACCACTTTTCGCACTTGTGTTGGTGCAGGAAACCACTTTTGCACTTGTATTAGTGTGGAAAAACACTTTTCGCACTTGTGTTAGTGTTGAAAAACCACTTTTCGCACTTGTGTTAGTGTTGAAAAACCACTTTTCGCACTTGTGTTGGTGCAGGAAACCACTTTTGCACTTGTATTAGTGTGGAAAAACACTTTTTGCACTTGTGTTAGTGTTGAAAAACCACTTTTCGCACTTGTGTTGGTGCAGGAAACCACTTTTGCACTTGTATTAGTGTGGAAAAACCACTTTTCGCACTTGTGTTAGTGTTGAAAAACCACTTTTCGCACTTGTGTTAGTGTTGAAAAACCACTTTTCGCACTTGTGTTAGTGTTGAAAAACCACTTTTTGCACTTGTGTTGGTGCAGGAAACCACTTTTGCACTTGTATTAGTGTGGAAAAACCACTTTTCGCACTTGTATTAGTGTGGAAAAACCACTTTTCGCACTTGTGTTAGTGTTGAAAAACCACTTTTCGCACTTGTGTTAGTGTTGAAAAACCACTTTTAACACTTGTGTTAGTGTTGAAAAACCACTTTTCGCACTTGTGTTGGTGCAGGAAACCACTTTTGCACTTGTATTAGTGTGGAAAAAACACTTTTCGCACTTGTGTTAGTGTTGAAAAACCACTTTTCGCATTTGTGTTAGTGTTGAAAAACCACTTTTCGCACCTGTGTTGGTGCAGGAAACCACTTTTTCACTTGTATTAGTGTGGAAAAAACACTTTTTGCACTTGTGATAGTGTTGAAAAACCACTTTTCGCACTTGTGTTAGTGTTGAAAAACTACTTTTCGCACTTGTGTTGGTGCAGGAAACCACTTTTCGCACTTGTGTTAGTGTTGAAAAACCACTTTTCGCACTTGTGTTGGTGCAGGAAACCACTTTTGCACTTGTATTAGTGTGGAAAAAACACTTTTTGCACTTGTGATAGTGTTGAAAAACCACTTTTCGCACTTGTGTTAGTGTTGAAAAACCACTTTTCCCACTTGTGTTGGTGCAGGAAACCACTTTTGCACTTGTATTAGTGTGGAAAAACCACTTTTTGCACTTGTGTTAGTGTTGAAAAACCACTTTTCGCACTTGTGTTGGTGCAGGAAACCACATTTGCACTTGTATTAGTGTGGAAAAAACACTTTTTGCGCTTGTGATAGTGTTGAAAACCACTTTTCGCACTTGTGTTAGTGTTGAAAAACCACTTTTCGCACTTGTGTTGGTGCAGGAAACCACTTTTGCACTTGTATTAGTGTGGAAAAACCACTTTTCGCACTTGTGTTAGTGTTGAAAAACCACTTTTCGCACTTGTGTTAGTGTTGAAAAACCACTTTTCGCACTTGTGTTGGTGCAGGAAACCACTTTTGCACTTGTATTAGTGTGGAAAAAACACTTTTCGCACTTGTGTTAGTGTTGAAAAACCACTTTTCGCACTTGTGTTAGTGTTGAAAAACCACTTTTCGCACCTGTGTTGGTGCAGGAAACCACTTTTGCACTTGTATTAGTGTGGGAAAACCACTTTTCGCACTTGTGTTAGTGTTGAAAAACCACTTTTTGCACTAGTGTTAGTGTTGAAAAACCACTTTTTGCACTTGTGTTGGTGCAGGAAACCACTTTTGCACTTGTATTAGTGTGGAAAAAACACTTTTTGCACTTGTGATAGTGTTGAAAAACCACTTTTCGCACTTGTGTTAGTGTTGAAAAACCACTTTTCGCACTTGTGTTGGTGCAGGAAACCACTTTTGCACTTGTATTAGTGTTGAAAAACCACTTTTCGCATTTGTGTTAGTGTTGAAAAACCACTTTTTGCACTCGTGTTAGTGTTGAAAAACCACTTTTCGCACTTGTGTTGGTGCAGGAAACCACTTTTGCACTTGTATTAGTGTGGAAAAAACACTTTTCGCACTTGTGTTAGTGTTGAAAAACCACTTTTCGCACTTGTGTTAGTGTTGAAAAACCACTTTTCGCACCTGTATTGGTGCAGGAAACCACTTTTGCACTTGTATTAGTGTGGGAAAACCACTTTTCGCACTTGTGTTAGTGTTGAAAAACCACTTTTTGCACTTGTGTTAGTGTTGAAAAACCACTTTTCGCACTTGTGTTGGTGCAGGAAACCACTTTTGCACTTGTATTAGTGTGGAAAAAACACTTTTTGCACTTGTGATAGTGTTGAAAACCACTTTTCGCACTTGTGTTAGTGTTGAAAAACCACTTTTCCCACTTGTGTTGGTGCAGAAACCACTTTTGCACTTGTATTAGTGTGGAAAAACCACTTTTCGCACTTGTGTTAGTGTTGAAAAACCACTTTTCGCACTTGTGTTAGTGTTGGAAAACCACTTTTCGCACTTGTGTTGGTGCAGGAAGCCACTTTTGCACTTGTATTAGTGTGGAAAAAACACTTTTTGCATTTGTGATAGTGTTGAAAAACCACTTTTCGCACATGTGTTAGTGTTGAAAAACCACTTTTCGCACTTGTGTTGGTGCAGGAAAACACTTTTGCACTTGTATTAGTGTGGAAAAATCACTTTTCGCACTTGTGTTAGTGTTGAAAAACCACTTTTCGCACTTGTGTTAGTGTTGGAAAACCACTTTTCGCACTTGTGTTAGTGTTGAAAAACCACTTTTCGCACTTGTGTTAGTGTTGAAAAACCACTTTTCACACTTGTGTTAGTGTTGAAAAACCACTTTTCGCACTTGTGTTGGTGCAGGAAACCACTTTTGCACTTGTATTAGTGTGGAAAAACACTTTTCGCACTTGTGTTAGTGTTGAAAAACCACTTTTCGCACTTGTGTTAGTGTTGAAAAACCACTTTTCGCACTTGTGTTGGTGCAGGAAACCACTTTTGCACTTGTATTAGTGTGGAAAAACACTTTTTGCACTTGTGATAGTGTTGAAAAACCACTTTTCGCACTTGTGTTAGTGTTGAAAAACCACTTTTCGCACTTGTGTTGGTGCAGGAAACCACTTTTGCACTTGTATTAGTGTGGAAAAACCACTTTTCGCACTTGTCTTAGTGTTGAAAAACCACTTTTCGCACTTGTGTTAGTGTTGAAAAACCACTTTTCGCACTTGTGTTAGTGTTGAAAAACCACTTTTTGCACTTGTGTTGGTGCAGGAAACCACTTTTGCACTTGTATTAGTGTGGAAAAACCACTTTTCGCACTTGTATTAGTGTGGAAAAACCACTTTTCGCACTTGTGTTAGTGTTGAAAAACCACTTTTCGCACTTGTGTTAGTGTTGAAAAACCACTTTTAACACTTGTGTTAGTGTTGAAAAACCACTTTTCGCACTTGTGTTGGTGCAGGAAACCACTTTTGCACTTGTATTAGTGTGGAAAAAACACTTTTCGCACTTGTGTTAGTGTTGAAAAACCACTTTTCGCATTTGTGTTAGTGTTGAAAAACCACTTTTCGCACCTGTGTTGGTGCAGGAAACCACTTTTGCACTTGTATTAGTGTGGAAAAAACACTTTTTGCACTTGTGATAGTGTTGAAAAACCACTTTTCGCACTTGTGTTAGTGTTGAAAAACTACTTTTCGCACTTGTGTTGGTGCAGGAAACCACTTTTCGCACTTGTGTTAGTGTTGAAAAACCACTTTTTGCACTTGTGTTGGTGCAGGAAACCACTTTTGCACTTGTATTAGTGTGGAAAAAACACTTTTTGCACTTGTGATAGTGTTGAAAAACCACTTTTCGCACTTGTGTTAGTGTTGAAAAACCACTTTTCCCACTTGTGTTGGTGCAGGAAACCACTTTTGCACTTGTATTAGTGTGGAAAAACCACTTTTCGCACTTGTGTTAGTGTTGAAAAACCACTTTTCGCACTTGTGTTGGTGCAGGAAACCACATTTGCACTTGTATTAGTGTGGAAAAAACACTTTTTGCGCTTGTGATAGTGTTGAAAACCACTTTTCGCACTTGTGTTAGTGTTGAAAAACCACTTTTCGCACTTGTGTTGGTGCAGGAAACCACTTTTGCACTTGTATTAGTGTGGAAAAACCACTTTTCGCACTTGTGTTAGTGTTGAAAAACCACTTTTCGCACTTGTGTTAGTGTTGAAAAACCACTTTTCGCACTTGTGTTGGTGCAGGAAACCACTTTTGCACTTGTATTAGTGTGGAAAAACACTTTTCGCACTTGTGTTAGTGTTGAAAAACCACTTTTCGCACTTGTGTTAGTGTTGAAAAACCACTTTTCGCACTTGTGTTGGTGCAGGAAACCACTTTTGCACTTGTATTAGTGTGGAAAAACACTTTTTGCACTTGTGTTAGTGTTGAAAAACCACTTTTCGCACTTGTGTTGGTGCAGGAAACCACTTTTGCACTTGTATTAGTGTGGAAAAACCACTTTTCGCACTTGTGTTAGTGTTGAAAAACCACTTTTCGCACTTGTGTTAGTGTTGAAAAACCACTTTTCGCACTTGTGTTAGTGTTGAAAAACCACTTTTTGCACTTGTGTTGGTGCAGGAAACCACTTTTGCACTTGTATTAGTGTGGAAAAACCACTTTTCGCACTTGTATTAGTGTGGAAAACCACTTTTCGCACTTGTGTTAGTGTTGAAAAACCACTTTTCGCACTTGTGTTAGTGTTGAAAAACCACTTTTAACACTTGTGTTAGTGTTGAAAAACCACTTTTCGCACTTGTGTTGGTGCAGGAAACCACTTTTGCACTTGTATTAGTGTGGAAAAAACACTTTTCGCACTTGTGTTAGTGTTGAAAAACCACTTTTCGCATTTGTGTTAGTGTTGAAAAACCACTTTTCGCACCTGTGTTGGTGCAGGAAACCACTTTTGCACTTGTATTAGTGTGGAAAAAACACTTTTTGCACTTGTGATAGTGTTGAAAAACCACTTTTCGCACTTGTGTTAGTGTTGAAAAACTACTTTTCGCACTTGTGTTGGTGCAGGAAACCACTTTTCGCACTTGTGTTAGTGTTGAAAAACCACTTTTCGCACTTGTGTTGGTGCAGGAAACCACTTTTGCACTTGTATTAGTGTGGAAAAAACACTTTTTGCACTTGTGATAGTGTTGAAAAACCACTTTTCGCACTTGTGTTAGTGTTGAAAAACCACTTTTCCCACTTGTGTTGGTGCAGGAAACCACTTTTGCACTTGTATTAGTGTGGAAAAACCACTTTTTGCACTTGTGTTAGTGTTGAAAAACCACTTTTCGCACTTGTGTTGGTGCAGGAAACCACATTTGCACTTGTATTAGTGTGGAAAAAACACTTTTTGCGCTTGTGATAGTGTTGAAAACCACTTTTCGCACTTGTGTTAGTGTTGAAAAACCACTTTTCGCACTTGTGTTGGTGCAGGAAACCACTTTTGCACTTGTATTAGTGTGGAAAAACCACTTTTCGCACTTGTGTTAGTGTTGAAAAACCACTTTTCGCACTTGTGTTAGTGTTGAAAAACCACTTTTCGCACTTGTGTTGGTGCAGGAAACCACTTTTGCACTTGTATTAGTGTGGAAAAAACACTTTTCGCACTTGTGTTAGTGTTGAAAAACCACTTTTCGCACTTGTGTTAGTGTTGAAAAACCACTTTTCGCACCTGTGTTGGTGCAGGAAACCACTTTTGCACTTGTATTAGTGTGGGAAAACCACTTTTCGCACTTGTGTTAGTGTTGAAAAACCACTTTTTGCACTAGTGTTAGTGTTGAAAAACCACTTTTTGCACTTGTGTTGGTGCAGGAAACCACTTTTGCACTTGTATTAGTGTGGAAAAAACACTTTTTGCACTTGTGATAGTGTTGAAAAACCACTTTTCGCACTTGTGTTAGTGTGGAAAAACCACTTTTCGCACTTGTGTTGGTGCAGGAAACCACTTTTGCACTTGTATTAGTGTTGAAAAACCACTTTTCGCATTTGTGTTAGTGTTGAAAAACCACTTTTTGCACTCGTGTTAGTGTTGAAAAACCACTTTTCGCACTTGTGTTGGTGCAGGAAACCACTTTTGCACTTGTATTAGTGTGGAAAAAACACTTTTCGCACTTGTGTTAGTGTTGAAAAACCACTTTTCGCACTTGTGTTAGTGTTGAAAAACCACTTTTCGCACCTGTATTGGTGCAGGAAACCACTTTTGCACTTGTATTAGTGTGGGAAAACCACTTTTCGCACTTGTGTTAGTGTTGAAAAACCACTTTTTGCACTTGTGTTAGTGTTGAAAAACCACTTTTCGCACTTGTGTTGGTGCAGGAAACCACTTTTGCACTTGTATTAGTGTGGAAAAAACACTTTTTGCACTTGTGATAGTGTTGAAAACCACTTTTCGCACTTGTGTTAGTGTTGAAAAACCACTTTTCCCACTTGTGTTGGTGCAGAAACCACTTTTGCACTTGTATTAGTGTGGAAAAACCACTTTTCGCACTTGTGTTAGTGTTGAAAAACCACTTTTCGCACTTGTGTTAGTGTTGAAAAACTACTCTTCGCACTTGTGTTGGTGCAGGAAACCACTTTTCGCACTTGTGTTAGTGTTGAAAAACCACTTTTCGCACTTGTGTTGGTGCAGGAAACCACTTTTGCACTTGTATTAGTGTGGAAAAAACACTTTTTGCATTTGTGATAGTGTTGAAAAACCACTTTTCGCACTTGTGTTAGTGTGGAAAAACCACTTTTCCCACTTGTGTTGGTGCAGGAAACCACTTTTGCACTTGTATTAGTGTGGAAAAACCACTTTTTGCACTTGTGTTAGTGTTGAAAAACCACTTTTCGCACTTGTGTTGGTGCAGGAAACCACATTTGCACTTGTATTAGTGTGGAAAAAACACTTTTTGCACTTGTGATAGTGTTGAAAACCACTTTTCGCACTTGTGTTAGTGTTGAAAAACCACTTTTCGCACTTGTGTTGGTGCAGGAAACCACTTTTGCACTTGTATTAGTGTGGAAAAACCACTTTTCGCACTTGTGTTAGTGTTGAAAAACCACTTTTCGCACTTGTGTTAGTGTTGAAAAACCACTTTTCGCACTTGTGTTGGTGCAGGAAACCACTTTTGCACTTGTATTAGTGTGGAAAAAACACTTTTCGCACTTGTGTTAGTGTTGAAAAACCACTTTTCGCACTTGTGTTAGTGTTGAAAAACCACTTTTCGCACCTGTGTTGGTGCAGGAAACCACTTTTGCACTTGTATTAGTGTGGGAAAACCACTTTTCGCACTTGTGTTAGTGTTGAAAAACCACTTTTTGCACTTGTGTTAGTGTTGAAAAACCACTTTTCGCACTTGTGTTGGTGCAGGAAACCACTTTTGCACTTGTATTAGTGTGGAAAAAACACTTTTTGCACTTGTGATAGTGTTGAAAAACCACTTTTCGCACTTGTGTTAGTGTTGAAAAACCACTTTTCGCACTTGTGTTGGTGCAGGAAACCACTTTTGCACTTGTATTAGTGTTGAAAAACCACTTTTCGCATTTGTGTTAGTGTTGAAAAACCACTTTTTGCACTCGTGTTAGTGTTGAAAAACCACTTTTCGCACTTGTGTTGGTGCAGGAAACCACTTTTGGACTTGTATTAGTGTGGAAAAAACACTTTTCGCACTTGTGTTAGTGTTGAAAAACCACTTTTCGCACTTGTGTTAGTGTTGAAAAACCACTTTTCGCACCTGTGTTGGTGCAGGAAACCACTTTTGCACTTGTATTAGTGTGGGAAAACCACTTTTCGCACTTGTGTTAGTGTTGAAAACCACTTTTTGCACTTGTGTTAGTGTTGAAAAACCACTTTTCGCACTTGTGTTGGTGCAGGAAACCACTTTTGCACTTGTATTAGTGTGGAAAAACACTTTTTGCACTTGTGATAGTGTTGAAAAACCACTTTTCGCACTTGTGTTAGTGTTGAAAAACCACTTTTCGCACTTGTGGTGGTGCAGGAAACCACTTTTGCACTTGTATTAGTGTGGAAAAAACACTTTTCGCACTTGTGTTAGTGTTGAAAAACCACTTTTCGCACTTGTGTTAGTGTTGAAAAACCACTTTTCGCACCTGTGTTGGTGCAGGAAACCACTTTTGCACTTGTATTAGTGTGGAAAAAACACTTTTTGCACTTGTGATAGTGTTGAAAAACCACTTTTCGCACTTGTGTTAGTGTTGAAAAACCACTTTTCGCAATTGTGTTGGTGCAGGAAACCACTTTTGCACTTGTACTAGTGTGGAAAAACCACTTTTCGCACTTGTGTTAGTGTGGAAAAACCACTTTTCGCACTTGTGTTGGTGCAGGAAACCACTTTTGCACTTGTATTAGTGTGGAAAAAACACTTTTTGCACTTGTGATAGTGTTGAAATCCACTTTTCGCACTTGTGTTAGTGTTGAAAAACCACATTTCACACTTGTGTTAGTGTTGAAAAACCACTTTTCGCACTTGTGTTGGTGCAGGAAGCCACTTTTGCACTTGTATTAGTGTGGAAAAAACACTTTTTGCATTTGTGATAGTGTTGAAAAACCACTTTTCGCACATGTGTTAGTGTTGAAAAACCACTTTTCGCACTTGTGTTGGTGCAGGAAAACACTTTTGCACTTGTATTAGTGTGGAAAAATCACTTTTCGCACTTGTGTTAGTGTTGAAAAACCACTTTTCGCACTTGTGTTAGTGTTGGAAAACCACTTTTCGCACTTGTGTTAGTGTTGAAAAACCACTTTTCGCACTTGTGTTAGTGTTGAAAAGCCACTTTTCGCACTTGTGTTAGTGTTGAAAAACCAATTTTCGCACTTGTGTTGGTGCAGGAAACCACTTTTGCACTTGTATTAGTGTGGAAAAACACTTTTCGCACTTGTGTTAGTGTTGAAAAACCACTTTTCGCACTTGTGTTAGTGTTGAAAAACCACTTTTCGCACTTGTGTTGGTGCAGGAAACCACTTTTGCACTTGTATTAGTGTGGAAAAACACTTTTTGCACTTGTGATAGTGTTGAAAAACCACTTTTCGCACTTGTGTTAGTGTTGAAAAACCACTTTTCGCACTTGTGTTGGTGCAGGAAACCACTTTTGCACTTGTATTAGTGTGGAAAAACCACTTTTCGCACTTGTGTTAGTGTTGAAAAACCACTTTTCGCACTTGTGTTAGTGTTGAAAAACCACTTTTCGCACTTGTGTTAGTGTTGAAAAACCACTTTTTGCACTTGTGTTGGTGCAGGAAACCACTTTTCGCACTTGTGTTAGTGTTGAAAAACCACTTTTCACACTTGTGTTAGTGTTGAAAAACCACTTTTCGCACTTGTGTTGGTGCAGGAAACCACTTTTGCACTTGTATTAGTGTGGAAAAAACACTTTTTGCACTTGTGATAGTGTTGAAAAACCACTTTTCGCACTTGTGTTAGTGTTGAAAAACCACTTTTCGCACTTGTGTTGGTGCAGGAAACCACTTTTGCACTTGTATTAGTGTGGAAAAACCACTTTTCGCACTTGTGTTAGTGTTGAAAAACCACTTTTCTCACTTGTGTTAGTGTTGAAAAACCACTTTTCGCACTTGTGTTAGTGTTGAAAAACCACTTTTCGCACTTGTGTTGGTGCAGGAAACCACTTTTGCACTTGTATTAGTGTTGAAAAACCACTTTTCGCACTTGTGTTAGTGTTGAAAAACCACTTTTCGCACTTGTGTTGGTGCAGGAAACCACTTTTGCACTTGTATTAGTGTGGAAAAAACACTTTTTGCACTTGTGATAGTGTTGAAAAACCACTTTTCGCACTTGTGTTAGTGTTGAAAAACCACTTTTCACACTTGTGTTGGTGCAGGATACCACTTTTGCACTTGTATTAGTGTGGAAAAACCACTTTTCGCACTTGTGTTAGTGTTGAAAAACCACTTTTCGCACTTGTGTTAGTGTTGAAAAACCACTTTTCGCACTTGTGTTAGTGTTGAAAAACCACTTTTCGCACTTGTGTTAGTGTTGAAAAACCACTTTTCGCACTTGTGTTGGTGCAGGAAACCACTTTTGCACTTGTATTAGTGTGGAAAAAACACTTTTTGCACTTGTGTTAGTGTTGAAAAACCACTTTTCGCACTTGTGTTAGTGTTGCAAAAACACTTTTCGCACCTGGGTTGGTGCAGGAAACCACTTTTTCACTTGTATTAGTGTGGAAAAAACACTTTTTGCACTTGTGATAGTGTTGAAAAACCACTTTTTGCACTTGTGTTAGTGTTGAAAAACCACTTTTCGCACTTGTGTTGGTGCAGGAAACCACTTTTGCACTTGTATTAGTGTGGAAAACCACTTTTCGCACTTGTTTTGGTGCAGGAAACCACTTTTGCACTTGTATTAGTGTGGAAAAAACACTTTTTGCACTTATGATAGTGTTGAAAAACCACTTTTCGCACTTGTGTCAGCATTGAAAAACCACTTTTCGCACTTGTGTTAGTGTTGAAAAACCACTTTTCGCACTTGTGTTGGTGCAGGAAACCACTTTTGCACTTGTATTAGTGTGGAAAAAACACTTTTTGCACTTGGGATAGTGTTGAAAAACCACTTTTCGCACTTGTGTTAGTGTTGAAAAAACACTTTTCGCACTTGTGTTGGTGCAGGAAACCAGTATTGCACTTGAATTAGTGTGGAAAAAACACTTTTTGCACTTGTGATAGTGTTGAAAAACCACTCTTTACACTTGTATTAGTGTTGAAAAACCACTTTTCGCACTTGTGTTAGTGTTGAAAAACCACTTTTCGCACTTGTGTTGGTGCAGGAAACCACTTTTGCACTTGTATTAGTGTGGAAAAAACACTTTTTGCACTTGTGATAGTGTTGAAAAACCACTTTTCGCACTTGTGTTAGTGTTGAAAAACCACTTTTCGCACTTGTGTTGGTGCAGGATACCACTTTTGCACTTGTGTTAGTGTTGAAAAACCACTTTTAACACTTGTGTTAGTGTTGAAAAACCACTTTTCGCACTTGTGTTGGTGCAGGAAACCACTTTTGCACTTGTATTAGTGTAGAAAAAACACTTTTCGCACTTGTGTTAGTGTTGAAAAACCACTTTTCGCACTTGTGTTAGTGTTGAAAAACCACTTTTCGCACCTGTGTTGGTGCAGGAAACCACTTTTGCACTTGTATTAGTGTGGAAACAACACTTTTTGCACTTGTGATAGTGTTGAAAAACCACTTTTCGCACTTGTGTTAGTGTTGAAAAACTACTTTTCGCACTTGTGTTGGTGCAGGAAACCACTTTTGCACTTGTATTAGTGTGGAAAAACCACTTTTCGCACTTGTGTTAGTGTGGAAAAACCACTTTTCGCACTTGTGTTGGTGCAGGAAACCACTTTTGCACTTGTATTAGTGTGGAAAAAACACTTTTTGCACTTGTGATAGTGTTGAAAAACCACTTTTCGCACTTGTGTTAGTGTTGAAAAACCACATTTCGCACTTGTGTTAGTGTTGAAAAACCACTTTTCGCACTTGTGTTGGTGCAGGAAGCCACTTTTGCACTTGTATTTGTGTGGAAAAACACTTTTTGCATTTGTGATAGTGTTGAAAAACCACTTTTCGCACATGTGTTAGTGTTGAAAAACCACTTTTCGCACTTGTGTTGGTGCAGGAAACCACTTTTGCACTTGTATTAGTGTGGAAAACACTTTTCGCACTTGTGTTAGTGTTGAAAAACCACTTTTCGCACTTGTGTTAGTGTTGAAAAACCACTTTTCGCACTTGTGTTGGTGCAGGAAACCACTTTTGCACTTGTATTAGTGTGGAAAAACACTTTTTGCACTTGTGATAGTGTTGAAAAACCACTTTTCGCACTTGTGTTAGTGTTGAAAAACCACTTTTCGCACTTGTGTTGGTGCAGGAAACCACTTTTGCACTTGTATTAGTGTTGAAAAACCACTTTTCGCACTTGTGTTAGTGTTGAAAAACCACTTTTCGCACTTGTGTTGGTGCAGGAAACCACTTTTGCACTTGTATTAGTGTGGAAAAAACACTTTTTGCACTTATGATAGTGTTGAAAAACCACTTTTCGCACTTGTGTCAGCATTGAAAAACCACTTTTCGCACTTGTGTTAGTGTTGAAAAACCACTTTTCGCACTTGTGTTGGTGCAGGAAACCACTTTTGCACTTGTATTAGTGTGGAAAAAACACTTTTTGCACTTGGGATAGTGTTGAAAAACCACTTTTCGCACTTGTGTTAGTGTTGAAAAACCACTTTTCGCACTTGTGTTGGTGCAGGAAACCACTATTGCACTTGTATTAGTGTGGAAAAAACACTTTTTGCACTTGTGATAGTGTTGAAAAACCACTCTTCACACTTGTATTAGTGTTGAAAAACCACTTTTTGCACTTGTGTTAGTGTTGAAAAACCACTTTTCGCACTTGTGTTGGTGCAGGAAACCACTTTTGCACTTGTATTAGTGTGGAAAAAACACTTTTTGCACTTGTGATAGTGTTGAAAAACCACTTTTCGCACTTGTGTTAGTGTTGAAAAACCACTTTTCGCACTTGTGTTGGTGCAGGATACCACTTTTGCACTTGTATTAGTGTGGAAAAACCACTTTTCGCACTTGTGTTAGTGTTGAAAAACCACTTTTCGCACTTGTGTTAGTGTTGAAAAACCACTTTTAACACTTGTGTTAGTGTTGAAAAACCACTTTTCGCACTTGTGTTGGTGCAGGAAACCACTTTTGCACTTGTATTAGTGTGGAAAAAACACTTTTCGCACTTGTGTTAGTGTTGAAAAACCACTTTTCGCACTTGTGTTAGTGTTGAAAAACCACTTTTCGCACCTGTGTTGGTGCAGGAAACCACTTTTGCACTTGTATTAGTGTGGAAAAAACACTTTTTGCACTTGTGATAGTGTTGAAAAACCACTTTTCGCACTTGTGTTAGTGTTGAAAAACTACTTTTCGCACTTGTGTTGGTGCAGGAAACCACTTTTGCACTTGTATTAGTGTGGAAAAACCACTTTTCGCACTTGTGTTAGTGTGGAAAAACCACTTTTCGCACTTGTGTTGGTGCAGGAAACCACTTTTGCACTTGTATTATGTGTGGAAAAAACACTTTTTGCACTTGTGATAGTGTTGAAAAACCACATTTCGCACTTGTGTTAGTGTTGAAAAACCACTTTTCGCACTTGTGTTGGTGCAGGAAGCCACTTTTGCACTTGTATTAGTGTGGAAAAAACACTTTTTGCATTTGTGATAGTGTTGAAAAACCACTTTTCGCACATGTGTTAGTGTTGAAAAAGCACTTTTCGCACTTGTGTTGGTGCGGGAAAACACTTTTGCACTTGTATTAGTGTGGAAAAATCACTTTTCGCACTTGTGTTAGTGTTGAAAAACCACTTTTCGCACTTGTGTTAGTGTTGGAAAACCACTTTTCGCACTTGTGTTAGTGTTGAAAAACCACTTTTCGCACTTGTATTAGTGTGGGAAAACCACTCTTTACACTTGTATTAGTGTTGAAAAACCACTTTTCGCACTTGTGTTAGTGTTGAAAAACCACTTTTCGCACTTGTGTTGGTGCAGGAAACCACTTTTGCACTTGTATTAGTGTGGAAAAAACACTTTTTGCACTTGTGATAGTGTTGAAAAACCACTTTTCGCACTTGTGTTAGTGTTGAAAAACCACTTTTCGCACTTGTGTTGGTGCAGGATACCACTTTTGCACTTGTATTAGTGTGGAAAAACCACTTTTCGCACTTGTGTTAGTGTTGAAAAACCACTTTTCGCACTTGTGTTAGTGTTGAAAAACCACTTTTAACACTTGTGTTAGTGTTGAAAAACCACTTTTCGCACTTGTGTTGGTGCAGGAAACCACTTTTGCACTTGTATTAGTGTAGAAAAAACACTTTTCGCACTTGTGTTAGTGTTGAAAAACCACTTTTCGCACTTGTGTTAGTGTTGAAAAACCACTTTTCGCACCTGTGTTGGTGCAGGAAACCACTTTTGCACTTGTATTAGTGTGGAAACAACACTTTTTGCACTTGTGATAGTGTTGAAAAACCACTTTTCGCTCTTGTGTTAGTGTTGAAAAACTACTTTTCGCACTTGTGTTGGTGCAGGAAACCACTTTTGCACTTGTATTAGTGTGGAAAAACCACTTTTCGCACTTGTGTTAGTGTGGAAAAACCACTTTTCGCACTTGTGTTGGTGCAGGAAACCACTTTTGCACTTGTATTAGTGTGGAAAAAACACTTTTTGCACTTGTGATAGTGTTGAAAAACCACTTTTCGCACTTGTGTTAGTGTTGAAAAACCACATTTCGCACTTGTGTTAGTGATGAAAAACCACTTTTCGCACTTGTGTTGGTGCAGGAAGCCACTTTTGCACTTGTATTTGTGTGGAAAAACACTTTTTGCATTTGTGATAGTGTTGAAAAACCACTTTTCGCACATGTGTTAGTGTTGAAAAACCACTTTTCGCACTTGTGTTGGTGCAGGAAACCACTTTTGCACTTGTATTAGTGTGGAAAACACTTTTCGCACTTGTGTTAGTGTTGAAAAACCACTTTTCGCACTTGTGTTAGTGTTGAAAAACCACTTTTCGCACTTGTGTTGGTGCAGGAAACCACTTTTGCACTTGTATTAGTGTGGAAAAACACTTTTTGCACTTGTGATAGTGTTGAAAAACCACTTTTCGCACTTGTGTTAGTGTTGAAAAACCACTTTTCGCACTTGTGTTGGTGCAGGAAACCACTTTTGCACTTGTATTAGTGTTGAAAAACCACTTTTCGCACTTGTGTTAGTGTTGAAAAACAACTTTTCGCACTTGTGTTGGTGCAGGAAACCACTTTTGCACTTGTATTAGTGTGGAAAAAACACTTTTTGCACTTATGATAGTGTTGAAAAACCACTTTTCGCACTTGTGTCAGCATTGAAAAACCACTTTTCGCACTTGTGTTAGTGTTGAAAAACCACTTTTCGCACTTGTGTTGGTGCAGGAAACCACTTTTGCACTTGTATTAGTGTGGAAAAAACACTTTTTGCACTTGGGATAGTGTTGAAAAACCACTTTTCGCACTTGTGTTAGTGTTGAAAAACCACTTTTCGCACTTGTGTTGGTGCAGGAAACCACTATTGCACTTGTATTAGTGTGGAAAAAACACTTTTTGCACTTGTGATAGTGTTGAAAAACCACTCTTCACACTTGTATTAGTGTTGAAAAACCACTTTTTGCACTTGTGTTAGTGTTGAAAAACCACTTTTCGCACTTGTGTTGGTGCAGGAAACCACTTTTGCACTTGTATTAGTGTGGAAAAAACACTTTTTGCACTTGTGATAGTGTTGAAAAACCACTTTTCGCACTTGTGTTAGTGTTGAAAAACCACTTTTCGCACTTGTGTTGGTGCAGGATACCACTTTTGCACTTGTATTAGTGTGGAAAAACCACTTTTCGCACTTGTGTTAGTGTTGAAAAACCACTTTTCGCACTTGTGTTAGTGTTGAAAAACCACTTTTAACACTTGTGTTAGTGTTGAAAAACCACTTTTCGCACTTGTGTTGGTGCAGGAAACCACTTTTGCACTTGTATTAGTGTGGAAAAAACACTTTTCGCACTTGTGTTAGTGTTGAAAAACCACTTTTCGCACTTGTGTTAGTGTTGAAAAACCACTTTTCGCACCTGTGTTGGTGCAGGAAACCACTTTTGCACTTGTATTAGTGTGGAAAAAACACTTTTTGCACTTGTGATAGTGTTGAAAAACCACTTTTCGCACTTGTGTTAGTGTTGAAAAACTACTTTTCGCACTTGTGTTGGTGCAGGAAACCACTTTTGCACTTGTATTAGTGTGGAAAAACCACTTTTCGCACTTGTGTTAGTGTGGAAAAACCACTTTTCGCACTTGTGTTGGTGCAGGAAACCACTTTTGCACTTGTATTATGTGTGGAAAAAACACTTTTTGCACTTGTGATAGTGTTGAAAAACCACATTTCGCCCTTGTGTTAGTGTTGAAAAACCACTTTTCGCACTTGTGTTGGTGCAGGAAGCCACTTTTGCACTTGTATTAGTGTGGAAAAAACACTTTTTGCATTTGTGATAGTGTTGAAAAACCACTTTTCGCACATGTGTTAGTGTTGAAAAAGCACTTTTCGCACTTGTGTTGGTGCGGGAAAACACTTTTGCACTTGTATTAGTGTGGAAAAATCACTTTTCGCACTTGTGTTAGTGTTGAAAAACCACTTTTCGCACTTGTGTTAGTGTTGGAAAACCACTTTTCGCACTTGTGTTAGTGTTGAAAAACCACTTTTCGCACTTGTGTTAGTGTTGAAAAACCACTTTTCGCACTTGTGTTAGTGTTGAAAAACCACTTTTCGCACTTGTGTTGGTGCAGGAAACCACTTTTGCACTTGTATTAGTGTGGAAAAACACTTTTCGCACTTGTGTTAGTGTTGAAAAACCACTTTTCGCACTTGTGTTAGTGTTGAAAAACCACTTTTCGCACTTGTGTTGGTGCAGGAAACCACTTTTGCACTTGTATTAGTGTGGAAAAACACTTTTTGCACTTGTGATAGTGTTGAAAAACCACTTTTCGCACTTGTGTTAGTGTTGAAAAACCACTTTTCGCACTTGTGGTGGTGCAGGAAACCACTTTTGCACTTGTATTAGTGTTGAAAAACCACTTTTCGCACTTGTGTTGGTGCAGGAAACCACTTTTGCACTTGTATTAGTGTGGAAAAAACACTTTTTGCACTTGTGATAGTGTTGAAAAACCACTTTTCGCACTTGTGTTAGTGTTGAAAAACCACTTTTCGCACTTGTGTTGGTGCAGGATACCACTTTTGCACTTGTATTAGTGTGGAAAAACCACTTTTCGCACTTGTGTTAGTGTTGAAAAACCACTTTTCGCACTTGTGTTAGTGTTGAAAAACCACTTTTAACACTTGTGTTAGTGTTGAAAAACCACTTTTCGCACTTGTGTTGGTGCAGGAAACCACTTTTGCACTTGTATTAGTGTGGAAAAAACACTTTTCGCACTTGTGTTAGTGTTGAAAAACCACTTTTCGCACTTGTGTTAGTGTTGAAAAACCACTTTTCGCACCTGTGTTGGTGCAGGAAACCACTTTTGCACTTGTATTAGTGTGGAAAAAACACTTTTTGCACTTGTGATAGTGTTGAAAAACCACTTTTCGCACTTGTGTTAGTGTTGAAAAACTACTTTTCGCACTTGTGTTGGTGCAGGAAACCACTTTTGCACTTGTATTAGTGTGGAAAAACCACTTTTCGCACTTGTGTTAGTGTGGAAAAACCACTTTTCGCACTTGTGTTGGTGCAGGAAACCACTTTTGCACTTGTATTATGTGTGGAAAAAACACTTTTTGCACTTGTGATAGTGTTGAAAAACCACATTTCGCACTTGTGTTAGTGTTGAAAAACCACTTTTCGCACTTGTGTTGGTGCAGGAAGCCACTTTTGCACTTGTATTAGTGTGGAAAAAACACTTTTTGCATTTGTGATAGTGTTGAAAAACCACTTTTCGCACATGTGTTAGTGTTGAAAAAGCACTTTTCGCACTTGTGTTGGTGCGGGAAAACACTTTTGCACTTGTATTAGTGTGGAAAAATCACTTTTCGCACTTGTGTTAGTGTTGAAAAACCACTTTTCGCACTTGTGTTAGTGTTGGAAAACCACTTTTCGCACTTGTGTTAGTGTTGAAAAACCACTTTTCGCACTTGTGTTAGTGTTGAAAAACCACTTTTCGCACTTGTGTTAGTGTTGAAAAACCACTTTTCGCACTTGTGTTGGTGCAGGAAACCACTTTTGCACTTGTATTAGTGTGGAAAAACACTTTTCGCACTTGTGTTAGTGTTGAAAAACCACTTTTCGCACTTGTGTTAGTGTTGAAAAACCACTTTTCGCACTTGTGTTGGTGCAGGAAACCACTTTTGCACTTGTATTAGTGTGGAAAAACACTTTTTGCACTTGTGATAGTGTTGAAAAACCACTTTTCGCACTTGTGTTAGTGTTGAAAAACCACTTTTCGCACTTGTGGTGGTGCAGGAAACCACTTTTGCACTTGTATTAGTGTTGAAAAACCACTTTTCGCACTTGTGTTAGTGTTGAAAAACCACTTTTCGCACTTGTGTTGGTGCAGGAAACCACTTTTGCACTTTTATTAGTGTGGAAAAAACACTTTTTGCACTTGTGATAGTGTTGAAAAACCACTTTTCGCACTTGTGTTAGTGTTGAAAAACCACTTTTCACACTTGTGTTGGTGCAGGATACCACTTTTGCACTTGTATTAGTGTGGAAAAACCACTTTTCGCACTTGTGTTAGTGTTGAAAAACCACTTTTCGCACTTGTGTTAGTGTTGAAAAACCACTTTTCGCACTTGTGTTAGTGTTGAAAAACCACTTTTCGCACTTGTGTTGGTGCAGGAAACCACTTTTGCACTTGTATTAGTGTGGAAAAAACACTTTTCGCACTTGTGTTAGTGTTGAAAAACCACTTTTCGCACTTGTGTTAGTGTTGCAAAAACACTTTTCGCACTGGGTTGGCGCAGGAAACCACTTTTGCACTTGTATTAGTGTGGAAAAAACACTTTTTGCACTTGTGATAGTGTTGAAAAACCACTTTTTGCACTTGTGTTAGTGTTGAAAAACCACTTTTCGCACTTGTGTTGGTGCAGGAAACCACTTTTGCACTTGTATTAGTGTGGAAAACCACTTTTCGCACTTGTTTTGGTGCAGGAAACCACTTTTGCACTTGTATTAGTGTGGAAAAAACACTTTTTGCACTTATGATAGTGTTGAAAAACCACTTTTCGCACTTGTGTCAGCATTGAAAAACCACTTTTCGCACTTGTGTTAGTGTTGAAAAACCACTTTTCGCACTTGTGTTGGTGCAGGAAACCACTTTTGCACTTGTATTAGTGTGGAAAAAACACTTTTTGCACTTGGGATAGTGTTGAAAAACCACTTTTCGCACTTGTGTTAGTGTTGAAAAACCACTTTTCGCACTTGTGTTGGTGCAGGAAACCACTATTGCACTTGTATTAGTGTGGAAAAAACACTTTTTGCACTTGTGATAGTGTTGAAAAACCACCCTTCACACTTGTATTAGTGTTGAAAAACCACTTTTCGCACTTGTGTTAGTGTTGAAAAACCACTTTTCGCACTTGTGTTGGTGCAGGAAACCACTTTTGCACTTGTATTAGTGTGGAAAAAACACTTTTTGCACTTGTGATAGTGTTGAAAAACCACTTTTCGCACTTGTGTTAGTGTTGAAAAACCACTTTTCGCACTTGTGTTGGTGCAGGATACCACTTTTGCACTTGTATTAGTGTGGAAAAACCACTTTTCGCACTTGTGTTAGTGTTGAAAAACCACTTTTCGCACTTGTGTTAGTGTTGAAAAACCACTTTTAACACTTGTGTTAGTGTTGAAAAACCACTTTTCGCACTTGTGTTGGTTCAGGAAACCACTTTTGCACTTGTATTAGTGTGGAAAAAACACTTTTCGCACTTGTGTTAGTGTTGAAAAACCACTTTTCGCACTTGTGTTAGTGTTGAAAAACCACTTTTCGCACCTGTGTTGGTGCAGGAAACCACTTTTGCACTTGTATTAGTGTGGAAAAAACACTTTTTGCACTTGTGATAGTGTTGAAAAACCACTTTTCGCACTTGTGTTAGTGTTGAAAAACCACTTTTCGCACTTGTGTTGGTGCAGGAAACCACTTTTGCACTTGTACTAGTGTGGAAAAACCACTTTTCACACTTGTGTTAGTGTGGAAAAACCACTTTTCGCACTTGTGTTGGTGCAGGAAACCACTTTTGCACTTGTATTAGTGTGGAAAAAACACTTTTTGCACTTGTGATAGTGTTGAAAAACCACTTTTCGCACTTGTGTTAGTGTTGAAAAACCACATTTCACACTTGTGTTAGTGTTGAAAAACCACTTTTCGCACTTGTGTTGGTGCAGGAAGCCACTTTTGCACTTGTATTAGTGTGGAAAAAACACTTTTTGCATTTGTGATAGTGTTGAAAAACCACTTTTCGCACATGTGTTAGTGTTGAAAAACCACTTTTCGCACTTGTGTTGGTGCAGGAAAACACTTTTGCACTTGTATTAGTGTGGAAAAATCACTTTTCGCACTTGTGTTAGTGTTGAAAAACCACTTTTCGCACTTGTGTTAGTGTTGGAAAACCACTTTTCGCACTTGTGTTAGTGTTGAAAAACCACTTTTCGCACTTGTGTTAGTGTTGAAAAACCACTTTTCGCACTTGTGTTAGTGTTGAAAAACCACTTTTCGCACTTGTGTTGGTGCAGGAAACCACTTTTGCACTTGTATTAGTGTGGAAAAACACTTTTCGCACTTGTGTTAGTGTTGAAAAACCACTTTTCGCACTTGTGTTAGTGTTGAAAAACCACTTTTCGCACTTGTGTTGGTGCAGGAAACCACTTTTGCACTTGTATTAGTGTGGAAAAACACTTTTTGCACTTGTGATAGTGTTGAAAAACCACTTTTCGCACTTGTGTTAGTGTTGAAAAACCACTTTTCGCACTTGTGTTGGTGCAGGAAACCACTTTTGCACTTGTATTAGTGTGGAAAAAAACACTTTTCGCACTTGTGTTAGTGTTGAAAAACCACTTTTCGCACTTGTGTTAGTGTTGAAAAACCACATTTCGCACTTGTGTTAGTGTTGAAAAACCACTTTTTGCACTTGTGTTGGTGCAGGAAACCACTTTTGCACTTGTATTAGTGTGGAAAAAACACTTTTCGCACTTGTGTTAGACTGTTATTGTTGAAAAACCACTTTTCGCACTTGTGTTAGTGTTGAAAAACCACTTTTCGCACATGTGTTAGTGTTGAAAAACCACTTTTTGCACTTGTGATGGTGCAGGAAACCACTTTTGCACTTGTATTAGTGTGGAAAAAACACTTTTTGCACTTGTGTTAGAGTTGAAAAACCACTTTTCACACTTGTGTTGGTGCAGGAAACCACTTTTGCACTTGTATTAGTGTGGAAAAAACACTTTTTGCACTTGTGATAGTGTTGAAAAACCACATTTCGCACTTGCGTTAGTGTTGAAAAACCACTTTTCGCACTTGTGTTGGTGCAGGAAACCACTTTTGCACTTGTATTAGTGTGGAAAAAACACTTTTTGCACTTGTATTAGTGTGGAAAAAACACTTTTTGCACTTGTGATAGTGTTGAAAAACCACTTTTCGCACTTGTGTTAGTGTTGGAAAACCACTTTTCGCACTTGTGTTAGTGTTGAAAAACCACTTTTCGCACTTGTGTTAGTGTTGAAAAACCACTTTTCGCACTTGTGTTAGTGTTGAAAAACCACTTTTCGCACTTGTGTTGGTGCAGGAAACCACTTTTGCACTTGTATTAGTGTGGAAAAACACGTTTCGCACTTGTGTTAGTGTTGAAAAACCACTTTTCGCACTTGTGTTAGTGTTGAAAAACCACTTTTCGCACTTGTGTTGGTGCAGGAAACCACTTTTGCACTTGTATTAGTGTGGAAAAACACTTTTTGCACTTTTGATAGTGTTGAAAAACCACTTTTCGCACTTGTGTTAGTGTTGAAAAACCACTTTTCGCACTTGTGGTGGTGCAGGAAACCACTTTTGCACTTGTATTAGTGTTGAAAAACCACTTTTCGCACTTGTGTTAGTGTTGAAAAACCACTTTTCGCACTTGTGTTGGTGCAGGAAACCACTTTTGCACTTGTATTAGTGTGGAAAAAACACTTTTTGCACTTGTGATAGTGTTGAAAAACCACTTTTCGCACTTGTGTTAGTGTTGAAAAACCACTTTTCACACTTGTGTTGGTGCAGGATACCACTTTTGCACTTGTATTAGTGTGGAAAAACCACTTTTCGCACTTGTGTTAGTGTGAAAAACCACTTTTCGCACTTGTGTTAGTGTTGAAAAACCACTTTTCGCACTTGTGTTAGTGTTGAAAAACCACTTTTCGCACTTGTGTTGGTGCAGGAAACCACTTTTGCACTTGCATTAGTGTGGAAAAAACACTTTTCGCACTTGTGTTAGTGTTGAAAAACCACTTTTCGCACTTGTGTTAGTGTTGCAAAAACACTTTTCGCACCTGGGTTGGTGCAGGAAACCACTTTTGCACTTGTATTAGTGTGGAAAAAATACTTTTTGCACTTGTGATAGTGTTGAAAAACCACTTTTTGCACTTGTGTTAGTGTTGAAAAACCACTTTTCACACTTGTGTTGGTGCAGGAAACCACTTTTGCACTTGTATTAGTGTGGAAAACCACTTTTCGCACTTGTTTTGGTGCAGGAAACCACTTTTGCACTTGTATTAGTGTGGAAAAAACACTTTTTGCACTTATGATAGTGTTGAAAAACCACTTTTCGCACTTGTGTCAGCATTGAAAAACCACTTTTCGCACTTGTGTTAGTGTTGAAAAACCACTTTTCGCACTTGTGTTGGTGCAGGAAACCACTTTTGCACTTGTATTAGTGTGGAAAAAACACTTTTTCCACTTGGGATAGTGTTGAAAAACCACTTTTCGCACTTGTGTTAGTGTTGAAAAACCACTTTTCGCACTTGTGTTGGTGCAGGAAACCACTATTGCACTTGTATTAGTGTGGAAAAAACACTTTTTGCACTTGTGATAGTGTTGAAAAACCACTCTTCACACTTGTATTAGTGTTGAAAAACCACTTTTCGCACTTGTGTTAGTGTTGAAAAACCACTTTTCGCACCTGTGTTGGTGCAGGAAACCACTTTTGCACTTGTATTAGTGTGGAAAAAACACTTTTTGCACTTGTGATAGTGTTGAAAAACCACTTTTCGCACTTGTGTTAGTGTTGAAAAACCACTTTTCGCACATGTGTTAGTGTTGAAAAACCACTTTTCGCACTTGTGTTGGTGCAGGAAAACACTTTTGCACTTGTATTAGTGTGGAAAAATCACTTTTCGCACTTGTGTTAGTGTTGAAAAACCACTTTTCGCACTTGTGTTAGTGTTGGAAAACCACTTTTCGCACTTGTGTTAGTGTTGAAAAACCACTTTTCGCACTTGTGTTAGTGTTGAAAAACCACTTTTCGCACTTGTGTTAGTGTTGAAAAACCACTTTTCGCACTTGTGTTAGTGTTGAAAAACCACTTTTCGCACTTGTGTTGGTGCAGGAAACCACTTTTGCACTTGTATTAGTGTGGAAAAAACACTTTTTGCACTTGTGATAGTGTTGAAAAACCACTTTTCGCACTTGTGTTAGTGTTGAAAAACCACTTTTCGCACTTGTGTTGGTGCAGGATACCACTTTTGCACTTGTATTAGTGTGGGAAAACCACTTTTCGCACTTGTGTTAGTGTTGAAAAACCACTTTTCGCACTTGTGTTAGTGTTGAAAAACCACTTTTAACACTTGTGTTAGTGTTGAAAAACCACTTTTCGCACTTGTGTTGGTGCAGGAAACCACTTTTGCACTTGTATTAGTGTGGAAAAAACACTTTTCGCACTTGTGTTAGTGTTGAAAAACCACTTTTCGCACTTGTGTTAGTGTTGAAAAACCACTTTTCGCACCTGTGTTGGTGCAGGAAACCACTTTTGCACTTGTATTAGTGTGGAAAAAACACTTTTTGCACTTGTGATAGTGTTGAAAAACCACTTTTCGCACTTGTGTTAGTGTTGAAAAACCACTTTTCGCACTTGTGTTGGTGCAGGAAACCACTTTTGCACTTGTACTAGTGTGGAAAAACCACTTTTTGCACTCATGTTAGTGTGGAAAAACCACTTTTCGCACTTGTGTTGGTGCAGGAAACCACTTTTGCACTTGTATTAGTGTGGAAAAAACACTTTTTGCACTTGTGATAGTGTTGAAAAACCACTTTTCGCACTTGTGTTAGTGTTGAAAAACCACATTTCACACTTGTGTTAGTGTTGAAAAACCACTTTTCGCACTTGTGTTGGTGCAGGAAGCCACTTTTGCACTTGTATTAGTGTGGAAAAAACACTTTTTACATTTGTGATAGTGTTGAAAAACCACTTTTCGCACATGTGTTAGTGTTGAAAAACCACTTTTCGCACTTGTGTTGGTGCAGGAAAACACTTTTGCACTTGTATTAGTGTGGAAAAATCACTTTTCGCACTTGTGTTAGTGTTGAAAAACCACTTTTCGCACTTGTGTTAGTGTTGGAAAACCACTTTTCGCACTTGTGTTAGTGTTGAAAAACCACTTTTCGCACTTGTGTTAGTGTTGAAAAACCACTTTTCGCACTTGTGTTAGTGTTGAAAAACCACTTTTCGCACTTGTGTTGGTGCAGGAAACCACTTTTGCACTTGTATTAGTGTGGAAAAACACTTTTCGCACTTGTGTTAGTGTTGAAAAACCAATTTTCGCACTTGTGTTAGTGTTGAAAAACCACTTTTCGCACTTGTGTTGGTGCAGGAAACCACTTTTGCACTTGTATTAGTGTGGAAAAACACTTTTTGCACTTGTGATAGTGTTGAAAAACCACTTTTCGCACTTGTGTTAGTGTTGAAAAACCACTTTTCGCACTTGTGTTGGTGCAGGAAACCACTTTTGCACTTGTATTAGTGTGGAAAAACCACTTTTCGCACTTGTGTTAGTGTTGAAAAACCACTTTTCGCACTTGTGTTAGTGTTGAAAAACCACTTTTCGCACTTGTGTTAGTGTTGAAAAACCACTTTTTGCACTTGTGTTGGTGCAGGAAACCACTTTTGCACTTGTATTAGTGTGGAAAAAACACTTTTCGCACTTGTGTTAGACTGTTCGTGTTGAAAAACCACTTTTCGCACTTGTGTTAGTGTTGAAAAACCACTTTTCGCACATGTGTTAGTGTTGAAAAACCACTTTTTGCACTTGTGATGGTGCAGGAAACCACTTTTGCACTTGTATTAGTGTGGAAAAAACACTTTTTGCACTTGTGTTAGAGTTGAAAAACCACTTTTCGCACTTGTGTTGGTGCAGGAAACCACTTTTGCACTTGTATTAGTGTGGAAAAAACACTTTTTGCACTTGTGATAGTGTTGAAAAACCACATTTCGCACTTGCGTTAGTGTTGAAAAACCACTTTTCGCACTTGTGTTGGTGCAGGAAACCACTTTTGCACTTGTATTAGTGTGGAAAAAACACTTTTTGCACTTGTGATAGTGTTGAAAAACCACTTTTCGCACTTGTGTTAGTGTTGAAAAACCACTTTTCACACTTGTGTTGGTGCAGGATACCACTTTTGCACTTGTATTAGTGTGGAAAAACCACTTTTCGTACTTGTGTTAGTGTTGAAAAACCACTTTTCGCACTTGTGTTAGTGTTGAAAAACCACTTTTCGCACTTGTGTTAGTGTTGAAAAACCACTTTTCGCACTTGTGTTGGTGCAGGAAACCACTTTTGCACTTGTATTAGTGTGGAAAAAACACTTTTCGCACTTGTGTTAGTGTTGAAAAACCACATTTCGCACTTGTGTTAGTGTTGCAAAAACACTTTTCGCACCTGGGTTGGTGCAGGAAACCACTTTTGCACTTGTATTAGTGTGGAAAAAACACTTTTTGCACTTGTGATAGTGTTGAAAACCACTTTTTGCACTTGTGTTAGTGTTGAAAAACCACTTTTCGCACTTGTGTTGGTGCAGGAAACCACTTTTGCACTTGTATTAGTGTGGAAAACCACTTTTCGCACTTGTGTTAGTGTTGAAAAACCACTTTTCGCACTTGTGTTGGTGCAGGATACCACTTTTGCACTTGTATTAGTGTGGAAAAACCACTTTTCGCACTTGTGTTAGTGTTGAAAAACCACTTTTCGCACTTGTGTTAGTGTTGAAAAACCACTTTTAACACTTGTGTTAGTGTTGAAAAACCACTTTTCGCACTTGTGTTGGTTCAGGAAACCACTTTTGCACTTGTATTAGTGTGGAAAAAACACTTTTCGCACTTGTGTTAGTGTTGAAAAACCACTTTTCGCACTTGTGTTAGTGTTGAAAAACCACTTTTCGCACCTGTGTTGGTGCAGGAAACCACTTTTGCACTTGTATTAGTGTGGAAAAAACACTTTTTGCACTTGTGATAGTGTTGAAAAACCACTTTTCGCACTTGTGTTAGTGTTGAAAAACCACTTTTCGCACTTGTGTTGGTGCAGGAAACCACTTTTGCACTTGTACTAGTGTGGAAAAACCACTTTTCACACTTGTGTTAGTGTGGAAAAACCACTTTTCGCACTTGTGTTGGTGCAGGAAACCACTTTTGCACTTGTATTAGTGTGGAAAAAACACTTTTTGCACTTGTGATAGTGTTGAAAAACCACTTTTCGCACTTGTGTTAGTGTTGAAAAACCACATTTCACACTTGTGTTAGTGTTGAAAAACCACTTTTCGCACTTGTGTTGGTGCAGGAAGCCACTTTTGCACTTGTATTAGTGTGGAAAAAACACTTTTTGCATTTGTGATAGTGTTGAAAAACCACTTTTCGCACATGTGTTAGTGTTGAAAAACCACTTTTCGCACTTGTGTTGGTGCAGGAAAACACTTTTGCACTTGTATTAGTGTGGAAAAATCACTTTTCGCACTTGTGTTAGTGTTGAAAAACCACTTTTCGCACTTGTGTTAGTGTTGGAAAACCACTTTTCGCACTTGTGTTAGTGTTGAAAAACCACTTTTCGCACTTGTGTTAGTGTTGAAAAACCACTTTTCGCACTTGTGTTAGTGTTGAAAAACCACTTTTCGCACTTGTGTTGGTGCAGGAAACCACTTTTGCACTTGTATTAGTGTGGAAAAACACTTTTCGCACTTGTGTTAGTGTTGAAAAACCACTTTTCGCACTTGTGTTAGTGTTGAAAAACCACTTTTCGCACTTGTGTTGGTGCAGGAAACCACTTTTGCACTTGTATTAGTGTGGAAAAACACTTTTTGCACTTGTGATAGTGTTGAAAAACCACTTTTCGCACTTGTGTTAGTGTTGAAAAACCACTTTTCGCACTTGTGTTGGTGCAGGAAACCACTTTTGCACTTGTATTAGTGTGGAAAAAAACACTTTTCGCACTTGTGTTAGTGTTGAAAAACCACTTTTCGCACTTGTGTTAGTGTTGAAAAACCACATTTCGCACTTGTGTTAGTGTTGAAAAACCACTTTTTGCACTTGTGTTGGTGCAGGAAACCACTTTTGCACTTGTATTAGTGTGGAAAAAACACTTTTCGCACTTGTGTTAGACTGTTAGTGTTGAAAAACCACTTTTCGCACTTGTGTTAGTGTTGAAAAACCACTTTTCGCACATGTGTTAGTGTTGAAAAACCACTTTTTGCACTTGTGATGGTGCAGGAAACCACTTTTGCACTTGTATTAGTGTGGAAAAAACACTTTTTGCACTTGTGTTAGAGTTGAAAAACCACTTTTCACACTTGTGTTGGTGCAGGAAACCACTTTTGCACTTGTATTAGTGTGGAAAAAACACTTTTTGCACTTGTGATAGTGTTGAAAAACCACATTTCGCACTTGCGTTAGTGTTGAAAAACCACTTTTCGCACTTGTGTTGGTGCAGGAAACCACTTTTGCACTTGTATTAGTGTGGAAAAAACACTTTTTGCACTTGTATTAGTGTGGAAAAAACACTTTTTGCACTTGTGATAGTGTTGAAAAACCACTTTTCGCACTTGTGTTAGTGTTGGAAAACCACTTTTCGCACTTGTGTTAGTGTTGAAAAACCACTTTTCGCACTTGTGTTAGTGTTGAAAAACCACTTTTCGCACTTGTGTTAGTGTTGAAAAACCACTTTTCGCACTTGTGTTGGTGCAGGAAACCACTTTTGCACTTGTATTAGTGTGGAAAAACACGTTTCGCACTTGTGTTAGTGTTGAAAAACCACTTTTCGCACTTGTGTTAGTGTTGAAAAACCACTTTTCGCACTTGTGTTGGTGCAGGAAACCACTTTTGCACTTGTATTAGTGTGGAAAAACACTTTTTGCACTTTTGATAGTGTTGAAAAACCACTTTTCGCACTTGTGTTAGTGTTGAAAAACCACTTTTCGCACTTGTGGTGGTGCAGGAAACCACTTTTGCACTTGTATTAGTGTTGAAAAACCACTTTTCGCACTTGTGTTAGTGTTGAAAAACCACTTTTCGCACTTGTGTTGGTGCAGGAAACCACTTTTGCACTTGTATTAGTGTGGAAAAAACACTTTTTGCACTTGTGATAGTGTTGAAAAACCACTTTTCGCACTTGTGTTAGTGTTGAAAAACCACTTTTCACACTTGTGTTGGTGCAGGATACCACTTTTGCACTTGTATTAGTGTGGAAAAACCACTTTTCGCACTTGTGTTAGTGTGAAAAACCACTTTTCGCACTTGTGTTAGTGTTGAAAAACCACTTTTCGCACTTGTGTTAGTGTTGAAAAACCACTTTTCGCACTTGTGTTGGTGCAGGAAACCACTTTTGCACTTGTATTAGTGTGGAAAAAACACTTTTCGCACTTGTGTTAGTGTTGAAAAACCACTTTTCGCACTTGTGTTAGTGTTGCAAAAACACTTTTCGCACCTGGGTTGGTGCAGGAAACCACTTTTGCACTTGTATTAGTGTGGAAAAAATACTTTTTGCACTTGTGATAGTGTTGAAAAACCACTTTTTGCACTTGTGTTAGTGTTGAAAAACCACTTTTCACACTTGTGTTGGTGCAGGAAACCACTTTTGCACTTGTATTAGTGTGGAAAACCACTTTTCGCACTTGTTTTGGTGCAGGAAACCACTTTTGCACTTGTATTAGTGTGGAAAAAACACTTTTTGCACTTATGATAGTGTTGAAAAACCACTTTTCGCACTTGTGTCAGCATTGAAAAACCACTTTTCGCACTTGTGTTAGTGTTGAAAAACCACTTTTCGCACTTGTGTTGGTGCAGGAAACCACTTTTGCACTTGTATTAGTGTGGAAAAAACACTTTTTCCACTTGGGATAGTGTTGAAAAACCACTTTTCGCACTTGTGTTAGTGTTGAAAAACCACTTTTCGCACTTGTGTTGGTGCAGGAAACCACTATTGCACTTGTATTAGTGTGGAAAAAACACTTTTTGCACTTGTGATAGTGTTGAAAAACCACTCTTCACACTTGTATTAGTGTTGAAAAACCACTTTTCGCACTTGTGTTAGTGTTGAAAAACCACTTTTCGCACCTGTGTTGGTGCAGGAAACCACTTTTGCACTTGTATTAGTGTGGAAAAAACACTTTTTGCACTTGTGATAGTGTTGAAAAACCACTTTTCGCACTTGTGTTAGTGTTGAAAAACCACTTTTCGCACATGTGTTAGTGTTGAAAAACCACTTTTCGCACTTGTGTTGGTGTAGGAAAACACTTTTGCACTTGTATTAGTGTGGAAAAATCACTTTTCGCACTTGTGTTAGTGTTGAAAAACCACTTTTCGCACTTGTGTTAGTGTTGGAAAACCACTTTTCGCACTTGTGTTAGTGTTGAAAAACCACTTTTCGCACTTGTGTTAGTGTTGAAAAACCACTTTTCGCACTTGTGTTAGTGTTGAAAAACCACTTTTCGCACTTGTGTTAGTGTTGAAAAACCACTTTTCGCACTTGTGTTGGTGCAGGAAACCACTTTTGCACTTGTATTAGTGTGGAAAAAACACTTTTTGCACTTGTGATAGTGTTGAAAAACCACTTTTCGCACTTGTGTTAGTGTTGAAAAACCACTTTTCGCACTTGTGTTGGTGCAGGATACCACTTTTGCACTTGTATTAGTGTGGGAAAACCACTTTTCGCACTTGTGTTAGTGTTGAAAAACCACTTTTCGCACTTGTGTTAGTGTTGAAAAACCACTTTTAACACTTGTGTTAGTGTTGAAAAACCACTTTTCGCACTTGTGTTGGTGCAGGAAACCACTTTTGCACTTGTATTAGTGTGGAAAAAACACTTTTCGCACTTGTGTTAGTGTTGAAAAACCACTTTTCGCACTTGTGTTAGTGTTGAAAAACCACTTTTCGCACCTGTGTTGGTGCAGGAAACCACTTTTGCACTTGTATTAGTGTGGAAAAAACACTTTTTGCACTTGTGATAGTGTTGAAAAACCACTTTTCGCACTTGTGTTAGTGTTGAAAAACCACTTTTCGCACTTGTGTTGGTGCAGGAAACCACTTTTGCACTTGTACTAGTGTGGAAAAACCACTTTTTGCACTCATGTTAGTGTGGAAAAACCACTTTTCGCACTTGTGTTGGTGCAGGAAACCACTTTTGCACTTGTATTAGTGTGGAAAAAACACTTTTTGCACTTGTGATAGTGTTGAAAAACCACTTTTCGCACTTGTGTTAGTGTTGAAAAACCACATTTCACACTTGTGTTAGTGTTGAAAAACCACTTTTCGCACTTGTGTTGGTGCAGGAAGCCACTTTTGCACTTGTATTAGTGTGGAAAAAACACTTTTTACATTTGTGATAGTGTTGAAAAACCACTTTTCGCACATGTGTTAGTGTTGAAAAACCACTTTTCGCACTTGTGTTGGTGCAGGAAAACACTTTTGCACTTGTATTAGTGTGGAAAAATCACTTTTCGCACTTGTGTTAGTGTTGAAAAACCACTTTTCGCACTTGTGTTAGTGTTGGAAAACCACTTTTCGCACTTGTGTTAGTGTTGAAAAACCACTTTTCGCACTTGTGTTAGTGTTGAAAAACCACTTTTCGCACTTGTGTTAGTGTTGAAAAACCACTTTTCGCACTTGTGTTGGTGCAGGAAACCACTTTTGCACTTGTATTAGTGTGGAAAAACACTTTTCGCACTTGTGTTAGTGTTGAAAAACCAATTTTCGCACTTGTGTTAGTGTTGAAAAACCACTTTTCGCACTTGTGTTGGTGCAGGAAACCACTTTTGCACTTGTATTAGTGTGGAAAAACACTTTTTGCACTTGTGATAGTGTTGAAAAACCACTTTTCGCACTTGTGTTAGTGTTGAAAAACCACTTTTCGCACTTGTGTTGGTGCAGGAAACCACTTTTGCACTTGTATTAGTGTGGAAAAACCACTTTTCGCACTTGTGTTAGTGTTGAAAAACCACTTTTCGCACTTGTGTTAGTGTTGAAAAACCACTTTTCGCACTTGTGTTAGTGTTGAAAAACCACTTTTTGCACTTGTGTTGGTGCAGGAAACCACTTTTGCACTTGTATTAGTGTGGAAAAAACACTTTTCGCACTTGTGTTAGACTGTTAGTGTTGAAAAACCACTTTTCGCACTTGTGTTAGTGTTGAAAAACCACTTTTCGCACATGTGTTAGTGTTGAAAAACCACTTTTTGCACTTGTGATGGTGCAGGAAACCACTTTTGCACTTGTATTAGTGTGGAAAAAACACTTTTTGCACTTGTGTTAGAGTTGAAAAACCACTTTTCGCACTTGTGTTGGTGCAGGAAACCACTTTTGCACTTGTATTAGTGTGGAAAAAACACTTTTTGCACTTGTGATAGTGTTGAAAAACCACATTTCGCACTTGCGTTAGTGTTGAAAAACCACTTTTCGCACTTGTGTTGGTGCAGGAAACCACTTTTGCACTTGTATTAGTGTGGAAAAAACACTTTTTGCACTTGTGATAGTGTTGAAAAACCACTTTTCGCACTTGTGTTAGTGTTGAAAAACCACTTTTCACACTTGTGTTGGTGCAGGATACCACTTTTGCACTTGTATTAGTGTGGAAAAACCACTTTTCGTACTTGTGTTAGTGTTGAAAAACCACTTTTCGCACTTGTGTTAGTGTTGAAAAACCACTTTTCGCACTTGTGTTAGTGTTGAAAAACCACTTTTCGCACTTGTTTTGGTGCAGGAAACCACTTTTGCACTTGTATTAGTGTGGAAAAAACACTTTTCGCACTTGTGTTAGTGTTGAAAAACCACATTTCGCACTTGTGTTAGTGTTGCAAAAACACTTTTCGCACCTGGGTTGGTGCAGGAAACCACTTTTGCACTTGTATTAGTGTGGAAAAAACACTTTTTGCACTTGTGATAGTGTTGAAAACCACTTTTTGCACTTGTGTTAGTGTTGAAAAACCACTTTTCGCACTTGTGTTGGTGCAGGAAACCACTTTTGCACTTGTATTAGTGTGGAAAACCACTTTTCGCACTTGTTTTGGTGCAGGAAACCACTTTTGCACTTGTATGAGTGTGGAAAAAACAATTTTTGCACTTATGATAGTGTTGAAAAACCACTTTTCGCACTTGTGTCAGCATTGAAAAACCACTTTTCGCACTTGTGTTAGTGTTGAAAAACCACTTTTCGCACTTGTGTTGGTGCAGGAAACCACTTTTGCACTTGTATTAGTGTGGAAAAAACACTTTTTGCACTTGGGATAGTGTTGAAAAACCACTTTTCGCACTTGTGTTAGTGTTGAAAAACCACTTTTCGCACTTGTGTTGGTGCAGGAAACCACTATTGCACTTGTATTAGTGTGGAAAAAACACTTTTTGCACTTGTGATAGTGTTGAAAAACCACTCTTCACACTTGTATTAGTGTTGAAAAACCACTTTTCGCACTTGTGTTAGTGTTGAAAAACCACTTTTCGCACTTGTGTTGGTGCAGGAAACCACTTTTGCACTTGTATTAGTGTGGAAAAAACACTTTTTGCACTTGTGATAGTGTTGAAAAACCACTTTTCGCACTTGTGTTAGTGTTGAAAAACCACTTTTCGCACTTGTGTTGGTGCAGGATACCACTTTTGCACTTGTATTAGTGTGGAAAAACTACTTTTCGCACTTGTGTTAGTGTTGAAAAACCACTTTTCGCACTTGTGTTAGTGTTGAAAAACCACTTTTAACACTTGTGTTAGTGTTGAAAAACCACTTTTCGCACTTGTGTTGGTGCAGGAAACCACTTTTGCACTTGTATTAGTGTGGAAAAAACACTTTTCGCACTTGTGTTAGTGTTGAAAAACCACTTTTCGCACTTGTGTTAGTGTTGAAAAACCACTTTTCGCACCTGTGTTGGTGCAGGAAACCACTTTTGCACTTGTATTAGTGTGGAAAAAACACTTTTTGCACTTGTGATAGTGTTGAAAAACCACTTTTCGCACTTGTGTTAGTGTTGAAAAACCACTTTTCGCACTTGTGTTGGTGCAGGAAACCACTTTTGCACTTGTACTAGTGTGGAAAAACCACTTTTTGCACTTGTGTTAGTGTGGAAAAACCACTTTTCGCACTTGTGTTGGTGCAGGAAACCACTTTTGCACTTGTATTAGTGTGGAAAAAACACTTTTTGCACTTGTGATAGTGTTGAAAAACCACTTTTCGCACTTGTGTTAGTGTTGAAAAACCACATTTCACACTTGTGTTAGTGTTGAAAAACCACTTTTCGCACTTGTGTTGGTGCAGGAAGCCACTTTTGCACTTGTATTAGTGTGGAAAAAACACTTTTTGCATTTGTGATAGTGTTGAAAAACCACTTTTCGCACATGTGTTAGTGTTGAAAAACCACTTTTCGCACTTGTGTTGGTGCAGGAAAACACTTTTGCACTTGTATTAGTGTGGAAAAATCACTTTTCGCACTTGTGTTAGTGTTGAAAAACCACTTTTCGCACTTGTGTTAGTGTTGAAAAACCACTTTTCGCACTTGTGTTAGTGTTGAAAAACCACTTTTCGCACTTGTGTTAGTGTTGAAAAACCACTTTTCGCACTTGTGTTAGTGTTGAAAAACCACTTTTCGCACTTGTGTTGGTGCAGGAAACCACTTTTGCACTTGTATTAGTGTGGAAAAACACTTTTCGCACTTGTGTTAGTGTTGAAAAACCAATTTTCGCACTTGTGTTAGTGTTGAAAAACCACTTTTCGCACTTGTGTTGGTGCAGGAAACCACTTTTGCACTTGTATTAGTGTGGAAAAACACTTTTTGCACTTGTGATAGTGTTGAAAAACCACTTTTCGCACTTGTGTTAGTGTTGAAAAACCACTTTTCGCACTTGTGTTGGTGCAGGAAACCACTTTTGCACTTGTATTAGTGTGGAAAAACCACTTTTCGCACTTGCGTTAGTGTTGAAAAACCACTTTTCGCACTTGTGTTAGTGTTGAAAAACCACTTTTCGCACTTGTGTTAGTGTTGAAAAACCACTTTTTGCACATGTGTTGGTGCAGGAAACCACTTTTGCACTTGTATTAGTGTGGAAAAAACACTTTTCACACTTGTGTTAGACTGTTAGTGTTGAAAAACCACTTTTCGCACTTGTGTTAGTGTTGAAAAACCACTTTTCGCACATGTGTTAGTGTTGAAAAACCACTTTTTGCACTTGTGATGGTGCAGGAAACCACTTTTGCACTTGTATTAGTGTGGAAAAAACACTTTTTGCACTTGTGTTAGAGTTGAAAAACCACTTTTCGCACTTGTGTTGGTGCAGGAAACCACTTTTGCACTTGTATTAGTGTGGAAAAAACACTTTTTGCACTTGTGATAGTGTTGAAAAACCACATTTCGCACTTGCGTTAGTGTTGAAAAACCACTTTTCGCACTTGTGTTGGTGCAGGAAACCACTTTTGCACTTGTATTAATGTGGAAAAAACACTTTTTGCACTTGTGATAGTGTTGAAAAACCACTTTTCGCACTTGTGTTAGTGTGGAAAAACCACTTTTCGTACTTGTGTTAGTGTTGAAAAACCACTTTTCGCACTTGTGTTAGTGTTGAAAAACCACTTTTCGCACTTGTGTTAGTGTTGAAAAACCACTTTTCGCACTTGTGTTGGTGCAGGAAACCACTTTTGCACTTGTATTAGTGTGGAAAAAACACTTTTCGCACTTGTGTTAGTGTTGAAAAACCACTTTTCGCACTTGTGTTAGTGTTGCAAAAACACTTTTCGCACCTGGGTTGGTGCAGGAAACCACTTTTGCACTTGTATTAGTGTGGAAAAAACACTTTTTGCACTTGTGATAGTGTTGAAAAACCACTTTTTGCACTTGTGTTAGTGTTGAAAAACCACTTTTCGCACTTGTGTTGGTGCAGGAAACCACTTTTGCACTTGTATTAGTGTGGAAAACCACTTTTCGCACTTGTTTTGGTGCAGGAAACCACTTTTGCACTTGTATGAGTGTGGAAAAAACACTTTTTGCACTTATGATAGTGTTGAAAAACCACTTTTCGCACTTGTGTCAGCATTGAAAAACCACTTTTCGCACTTGTGTTAGTGTTGAAAAACCACTTTTCGCACTTGTGTTGGTGCAGGAAACCACTTTTGCACTTGTATTAGTGTGGAAAAAACACTTTTTGCACTTGGGATAGTGTTGAAAAACCACTTTTCGCACTTGTGTTAGTGTTGAAAAACCACTTTTCGCACTTGTGTTGGTGCAGGAAACCACTATTGCACTTGTATTAGTGTGGAAAAAACACTTTTTGCACTTGTGATAGTGTTGAAAAACCACTCTTCACATTTGTATTAGTGTTGAAAAACCACTTTTCGCACTTGTGTTAGTGTTGAAAAACCACTTTTCGCACTTGTGTTGGTGCAGGAAACCACTTTTGCACTTGTATTAGTGTGGAAAAAACACTTTTTGCACTTGTGATAGTGTTGAAAAACCACTTTTCGCACTTGTGTTAGTGTTGAAAAACCACTTTTCGCACTTGTGTTGGTGCAGGATACCACTTTTGCACTTGTATTAGTGTGGAAAAACCACTTTTCGCACTTGTGTTAGTGTTGAAAAACCACTTTTTGCACTTGTGTTAGTGTTGAAAAACCACTTTTCGCACTTGTGTTAGTGTTGAAAAACCACTTTTCGCACCTGTGTTGGTGCAGGAAACCACTTTTGCACTTGTATTAGTGTGGAAAAAACACTTTTTGCACTTGTGATAGTGTTGAAAAACCACTTTTCGCACTTGTGTTAGTGTTGAAAAACCACTTTTCGCACTTGTGTTGGTGCAGGAAACCACTTTTGCACTTGTACTAGTGTGGAAAAACCACTTTTCGCACTTGTGTTAGTGTGGAAAAACCACTTTTCGCACTTGTGTTGGTGCAGGAAACCACTTTTGCACTTGTATTAGTGTGGAAAAAACACTTTTTGCACTTGTGATAGTGTTGAAAAACCACTTTTCGCACTTGTGTTAGTGTTGAAAAACCACTTTTCGCACTTGTGTTGGTGCAGGAAACCACTTTTGCACTTGTACTAGTGTGGAAAAACCACTTTTTGCACTTGTGTTAGTGTGGAAAAACCACTTTTCGCACTTGTGTTGGTGCAGGAAACCACTTTTGCACTTGTATTAGTGTGGAAAAAACACTTTTTGCACTTGTGATAGTGTTGAAAAACCACTTTTCGCACTTGTGTTAGTGTTGAAAAACCACATTTCACACTTGTGTTAGTGTTGAAAAACCACTTTTCGCACTTGTGTTGGTGCAGGAAGCCACTTTTGCACTTGTATTAGTGTGGAAAAAACACTTTTTGCATTTGTGATAGTGTTGAAAAACCACTTTTCGCACATGTGTTAGTGTTGAAAAACCACTTTTCGCACTTGTGTTGGTGCAGGAAAACACTTTTGCACTTGTATTAGTGTGGAAAAATCACTTTTCGAACTTGTGTTAGTGTTGAAAAACCACTTTTCGCACTTGTGTTAGTGTTGAAAAACCACTTTTCGCACTTGTGTTAGTGTTGAAAAACCACTTTTCGCACTTGTGTTAGTGTTGAAAAACCACTTTTCGCAGTTGTGTTAGTGTTGAAAAAACCACTTTTCGCACTTGTGTTGGTGCAGGAAACCACTTTTGCACTTGTATTAGTGTGGAAAAACACTTTTCGCACTTGTGTTAGTGTTGAAAAACCAATTTTCACACTTGTGTTAGTGTTGAAAAACCACTTTTCGCACTTGTGTTGGTGCAGGAAACCACTTTTGCACTTGTATTAGTGTGGAAAAACACTTTTTGCACTTGTGATAGTGTTGAAAAACCACTTTTCGCACTTGTGTTAGTGTTGAAAAACCACTTTTCGCACTTGTGTTGGTGCAGGAAACCACTTTTGCACTTGTATTAGTGTGGAAAAACCACTTTTCGCACTTGTGTTAGTGTTGAAAAACCACTTTTCGCACTTGTGTTAGTGTTGAAAAACCACTTTTCGCACTTGTGTTAGTGTTGAAAAACCACTTTTTGCACTTGTGTTGGTGCAGGAAACCACTTTTGCACTTGTATTAGTGTGGAAAAAACACTTTTCGCACTTGTGTTAGACTGTTAGTGTTGAAAAACCACTTTTCGCACTTGTGTTAGTGTTGAAAAACCACTTTTCGCACATGTGTTAGTGTTGAAAAACCACTTTTTGCACTTGTGATGGTGCAGGAAACCACTTTTGCACTTGTATTAGTGTGGAAAAAACACTTTTTGCACTTGTGTTAGAGTTGAAAAACCACTTTTCGCACTTGTGTTGGTGCAGGCAACCACTTTTGCACTTGTATTAGTGTGGAAAAAACACTTTTTGCACTTGTGATAGTGTTGAAAAACCACATTTCGCACTTGCGTTAGTGTTGAAAAACCACTTTTCGCCCTTGTGTTGGTGCAGGAAACCACTTTTGCACTTGTATTAGTGTGGAAAAAACACTTTTTGCACTTGTGATAGTGTTGAAAAACCACTTTTCGCACTTGTGTTAGTGTTGAAAAACCACTTTTCACACTTGTGTTGGTGCAGGATACCACTTTTGCACTTGTATTAGTGTGGAAAAACCACTTTTCGTACTTGTGTTAGTGTTGAAAAACCACTTTTCGCACTTGTGTTAGTGTTGAAAAACCACTTTTCGCACTTGTGTTAGTGTTGAAAAACCACTTTTCGCACTTGTGTTGGTGCAGGAAACCACTTTTGCACTTGTATTAGTGTGGAAAAAACACTTTTCGCACTTGTGTTAGTGTTGAAAAACCACTTTTCGCACTTGTGTTAGTGTTGCAAAAACACTTTTCGCACCTGGGTTGGTGCAGGAAACCACTTTTGCACTTGTATTAGTGTGGAAAAAACACTTTTTGCACTTGTGATAGTGTTGAAAAACCACTTTTTGCACTTGTGTTAGTGTTGAAAAACCACTTTTCGCACTTGTGTTGGTGCAGGAAACCACTTTTGCACTTGTATTAGTGTGGAAAACCACTTTTCGCACTTGTTTTGGTGCAGGAAACCACTTTTGCACTTGTATGAGTGTGGAAAAAACACTTTTTGCACTTATGATAGTGTTGAAAAACCACTTTTCGCACTTGTGTCAGCATTGAAAAACCACTTTTCGCACTTGTGTTAGTGTTGAAAAACCACTTTTCGCACTTGTGTTGGTGCAGGAAACCACTTTTGCACTTGTATTAGTGTGGAAAAAACACTTTTTGCACTTGGGATAGTGTTGAAAAACCACTTTTCGCACTTGTGTTAGTGTTGAAAAACCACTTTTCGCACTTGTGTTGGTGCAGGAAACCACTATTGCACTTGTATTAGTGTGGAAAAAACACTTTTTGCACTTGTGATAGTGTTGAAAAACCACTCTTCACACTTGTATTAGTGTTGAAAAACCACTTTTTGCACTTGTGTTAGTGTTGAAAAACCACTTTTCGCACTTGTGTTGGTGCAGGAAACCACTTTTGCACTTGTATTAGTGTGGAAAAAACACTTTTTGCACTTGTGATAGTGTTGAAAAACCACTTTTCGCACTTGTGTTAGTGTTGAAAAACCACTTTTCGCACTTGTGTTGGTGCAGGATACCACTTTTGCACTTGTATTAGTGTGGAAAAACCACTTTTCGCACTTGTGTTAGTGTTGAAAAACGACTTTTCGCACTTGTGTTAGTGTTGAAAAACCACTTTTCGCACTTGTGTTAGTGTTGAAAAACCACTTTTCGCACCTGTGTTGGTGCAGGAAACCACTTTTGCACTTGTAATAGTGTGGAAAAAACACTTTTTGCACTTGTGATAGTGTTGAAAAACCACTTTTCGCACTTGTGTTAGTGTTGAAAAACCACTTTTCGCACTTGTGTTGGTGCAGGAAACCACTTTTGCACTTGTACTAGTGTGGAAAAACCACTTTTCGCACTTGTGTTAGTGTGGAAAAACCACTTTTCGCACTTGTGTTGGTGCAGGAAACCACTTTTGCACTTGTATTAGTGTGGAAAAACACTTTTTGCACTTGTGATAGTGTTGAAAAACCACTTTTCGCACTTGTGTTAGTGTTGAAAAACCACATTTCACACTTGTGTTAGTGTTGAAAAACCACTTTTCGCACTTGTGTTGGTGCAGGAAGCCACTTTTGCACTTGTATTAGTGTGGAAAAAACACTTTTTGCATTTGTGATAGTGTTGAAAAACCACTTTTCGCACATGTGTTAGTGTTGAAAAACCACTTTTCGCACTTGTGTTGGTGCAGGAAAACACTTTTGCACTTGTATTAGTGTGGAAAAATCACTTTTCGCACTTGTGTTAGTGTTGAAAAACCACTTTTCGCACTTGTGTTAGTGTTGGAAAACCACTTTTCGCACTTGTGTTAGTGTTGAAAAACCACTTTTCGCACTTGTGTTAGTGTTGAAAAACCACTTTTCGCACTTGTGTTAGTGTTGAAAAACCACTTTTCGCACTTGTGTTGGTGCAGGAAACCACTTTTGCACTTGTATTAGTGTGGAAAAACACTTTTCGCACTTGTGTTAGTGTTGAAAAACCACTTTTCGCACTTGTGTTAGTGTTGAAAAACCACTTTTCGCACTTGTGTTGGTGCAGGAAACCACTTTTGCACTTGTATTAGTGTGGAAAAACACTTTTTGCACTTGTGATAGTGTTGAAAAACCACTTTTCGCACTTGTGTTAGTGTTGAAAAACCACTTTTCGCACTTGTGTTGGTGCAGGAAACCACTTTTGCACTTGTATTAGTGTGGAAAAACCACTTTTCGCACTTGTGTTAGTGTTGAAAAACCACTTTTTGCACTTGTGTTAGTGTTGAAAAACCACTTTTCGCACTTGTGTTAGTGTTGAAAAACCACTTTTTGCACTTGTGTTGGTGCAGGAAACCACTTTTGCACTTGTATTAGTGTGGAAAAAACACTTTTCGCACTTGTGTTAGACTGTTAGTGTTGAAAAACCACTTTTCGCACTTGTGTTAGTGTTGAAAAACCACTTTTCGCACATGTGTTAGTGTTGAAAAAACACTTTTTGCACTTGTGTTAGAGTTGAAAAACCACTTTTCGCACTTGTGTTGGTGCAGGCAACCACTTTTGCACTTGTATTAGTGTGGAAAAAACACTTTTTGCACTTGTGATAGTGTTGAAAAACCACATTTCGCACTTGCGTTAGTGTTGAAAAACCACTTTTCGCCCTTGTGTTGGTGCAGGAAACCACTTTTGCACTTGTATTAGTGTGGAAAAAACACTTTTTGCACTTGTGATAGTGTTGAAAAACCACTTTTCGCACTTGTGTTAGTGTTGAAAAACCACTTTTCACACTTGTGTTGGTGCAGGATACCACTTTTGCACTTGTATTAGTGTGGAAAAACCACTTTTCGTACTTGTGTTAGTGTTGAAAAACCACTTTTCGCACTTGTGTTAGTGTTGAAAAACCACTTTTCGCACTTGTGTTAGTGTTGAAAAACCACTTTTCGCACTTGTGTTGGTGCAGGAAACCACTTTTGCACTTGTATTAGTGTGGAAAAAACACTTTTCGCACTTGTGTTAGTGTTGAAAAACCACTTTTCGCACTTGTGTTAGTGTTGCAAAAACACTTTTCGCACCTGGGTTGGTGCAGGAAACCACTTTTGCACTTGTATTAGTGTGGAAAAAACACTTTTTGCACTTGTGATAGTGTTGAAAAACCACTTTTTGCACTTGTGTTAGTGTTGAAAAACCACTTTTCGCACTTGTGTTGGTGCAGGAAACCACTTTTGCACTTGTATTAGTGTGGAAAACCACTTTTCGCACTTGTTTTGGTGCAGGAAACCACTTTTGCACTTGTATGAGTGTGGAAAAAACACTTTTTGCACTTATGATAGTGTTGAAAAACCACTTTTCGCACTTGTGTCAGCATTGAAAAACCACTTTTCGCACTTGTGTTAGTGTTGAAAAACCACTTTTCGCACTTGTGTTGGTGCAGGAAACCACTTTTGCACTTGTATTAGTGTGGAAAAAACACTTTTTGCACTTGGGATAGTGTTGAAAAACCACTTTTCGCACTTGTGTTAGTGTTGAAAAACCACTTTTCGCACTTGTGTTGGTGCAGGAAACCACTATTGCACTTGTATTAGTGTGGAAAAAACACTTTTTGCACTTGTGATAGTGTTGAAAAACCACTCTTCACACTTGTATTAGTGTTGAAAAACCACTTTTTGCACTTGTGTTAGTGTTGAAAAACCACTTTTCGCACTTGTGTTGGTGCAGGAAACCACTTTTGCACTTGTATTAGTGTGGAAAAAACACTTTTTGCACTTGTGATAGTGTTGAAAAACCACTTTTCGCACTTGTGTTAGTGTTGAAAAACCACTTTTCGCACTTGTGTTGGTGCAGGATACCACTTTTGCACTTGTATTAGTGTGGAAAAACCACTTTTCGCACTTGTGTTAGTGTTGAAAAACGACTTTTCGCACTTGTGTTAGTGTTGAAAAACCACTTTTCGCACTTGTGTTAGTGTTGAAAAACCACTTTTCGCACCTGTGTTGGTGCAGGAAACCACTTTTGCACTTGTATTAGTGTGGAAAAAACACTTTTTGCACTTGTGATAGTGTTGAAAAACCACTTTTCGCACTTGTGTTAGTGTTGAAAAACCACTTTTCGCACTTGTGTTGGTGCAGGAAACCACTTTTGCACTTGTACTAGTGTGGAAAAACCACTTTTCGCACTTGTGTTAGTGTGGAAAAACCACTTTTCGCACTTGTGTTGGTGCAGGAAACCACTTTTGCACTTGTATTAGTGTGGAAAAACACTTTTTGCACTTGTGATAGTGTTGAAAAACCACTTTTCGCACTTGTGTTAGTGTTGAAAAACCACATTTCACACTTGTGTTAGTGTTGAAAAACCACTTTTCGCACTTGTGTTGGTGCAGGAAGCCACTTTTGCACTTGTATTAGTGTGGAAAAAACACTTTTTGCATTTGTGATAGTGTTGAAAAACCACTTTTCGCACATGTGTTAGTGTTGAAAAACCACTTTTCGCACTTGTGTTGGTGCAGGAAAACACTTTTGCACTTGTATTAGTGTGGAAAAATCACTTTTCGCACTTGTGTTAGTGTTGAAAAACCACTTTTCGCACTTGTGTTAGTGTTGGAAAACCACTTTTCGCACTTGTGTTAGTGTTGAAAAACCACTTTTCGCACTTGTGTTAGTGTTGAAAAACCACTTTTCGCACTTGTGTTAGTGTTGAAAAACCACTTTTCGCACTTGTGTTGGTGCAGGAAACCACTTTTGCACTTGTATTAGTGTGGAAAAACACTTTTCGCACTTGTGTTAGTGTTGAAAAACCACTTTTCGCACTTGTGTTAGTGTTGAAAAACCACTTTTCGCACTTGTGTTGGTGCAGGAAACCACTTTTGCACTTGTATTAGTGTGGAAAAACACTTTTTGCACTTGTGATAGTGTTGAAAAACCACTTTTCGCACTTGTGTTAGTGTTGAAAAACCACTTTTCGCACTTGTGTTGGTGCAGGAAACCACTTTTGCACTTGTATTAGTGTGGAAAAACCACTTTTCGCACTTGTGTTAGTGTTGAAAAACCACTTTTCGCACTTGTGTTAGTGTTGAAAAACCACTTTTCGCACTTGTGTTAGTGTTGAAAAACCACTTTTTGCACTTGTGTTGGTGCAGGAAACCACTTTTGCACTTGTATTAGTGTGGAAAAAACACTTTTCGCACTTGTGTTAGACTGTTAGTGTTGAAAAACCACTTTTCGCACTTGTGTTAGTGTTGAAAAACCACTTTTCGCACTTGTGTTGGTGCAGGAAACCACTTTTGCACTTGTATTAGTGTGGAAAAACCACTTTTCGCACTTGTGTTAGTGTTGAAAAACCACTTTTCGCACTTGTGTTAGTGTTGAAAAACCACTTTTCGCACTTGTGTTAGTGTTGAAAAACCACTTTTTGCACTTGTGTTGGTGCAGGAAACCACTTTTGCACTTGTATTAGTGTGGAAAAAACACTTTTCGCACTTGTGTTAGACTGTTAGTGTTGAAAAACCACTTTTCGCACTTGTGTTAGTGTTGAAAAACCACTTTTCGCACATGTGTTAGTGTTGAAAAACCACTTTTTGCACTTGTGATGGTGCAGGAAACCACTTTTGCACTTGTATTAGTGTGGAAAAAACACTTTTTGCACTTGTGTTAGAGTTGAAAAACCACTTTTCGCACTTGTGTTGGTGCAGGAAACCACTTTTGCACTTGTATTAGTGTGGAAAAAACACTTTTTGCACTTGTGATAGTGTTGAAAAACCACATTTCGCACTTGCGTTAGTGTTGAAAAACCACTTTTCGCACTTGTGTTGGTGCAGGAAACCACTTTTGCACTTGTATTAGTGTGGAAAAAACACTTTTTGCACTTGTGATAGTGTTGAAAAACCACTTTTCGCACTTGTGTTAGTGTTGAAAAACCACTTTTCGCACTTGTGTTGGTGCAGGATACCACTTTTGCACTTGTATTAGTGTGGAAAAATCACTTTTCGTACTTGTGTTAGTGTTGAAAAACCACTTTTCGCACTTGTGTTAGTGTTGAAAAACCACTTTTCGCACTTGTGTTAGTGTTGAAAAACCACTTTTCGCACTTGTGTTGGTGCAGGAAACCACTTTTGCACTTGTATTAGTGTGGAAAAAACACTTTTCGCACTTGTGTTAGTGTTGAAAAACCACTTTTCGCACTTGTGTTGGTGCAGGAAGCCACTTTTGCACTTGTATTAGTGTGGAAAAAACACTTTTTGCATTTGTGATAGTGTTGAAAAACCACTTTTCGCACATGTGTTAGTGTTGAAAAACCACTTTTCGCACTTGTGTTGGTGCAGGAAAACACTTTTGCACTTGTATTAGTGTGGAAAAATCACTTTTCGCACTTGTGTTAGTGTTGAAAAACCACTTTTCGCACTTGTGTTAGTGTTGGAAAACCACTTTTCGCACTTGTGTTAGTGTTGAAAAACCACTTTTCGCACTTGTGTTAGTGTTGAAAAACCACTTTTCGCACTTGTGTTAGTGTTGAAAAACCACTTTTCGCACTTGTGTTGGTGCAGGAAACCACTTTTGCACTTGTATTAGTGTGGAAAAACACTTTTCGCACTTGTGTTAGTGTTGAAAAACCACTTTTCGCACTTGTGTTAGTGTTGAAAAACCACTTTTCGCACTTGTGTTGGTGCAGGAAACCACTTTTGCACTTGTATTAGTGTGGAAAAACACTTTTTGCACTTGTGATAGTGTTGAAAAACCACTTTTCGCACTTGTGTTAGTGTTGAAAAACCACTTTTCGCACTTGTGTTGGTGCAGGAAACCACTTTTGCACTTGTATTAGTGTGGAAAAACCACTTTTCGCACTTGTGTTAGTGTTGAAAAACCACTTTTTGCACTTGTGTTAGTGTTGAAAAACCACTTTTCGCACTTGTGTTAGTGTTGAAAAACCACTTTTTGCACTTGTGTTGGTGCAGGAAACCACTTTTGCACTTGTATTAGTGTGGAAAAAACACTTTTCGCACTTGTGTTAGACTGTTAGTGTTGAAAAACCACTTTTCGCACTTGTGTTAGTGTTGAAAAACCACTTTTCGCACATGTGTTAGTGTTGAAAAACCACTTTTTGCACTTGTGATGGTGCAGGAAACCACTTTTGCACTTGTATTAGTGTGGAAAAAACACTTTTTGCACTTGTGTTAGAGTTGAAAAACCACTTTTCGCACTTGTGTTGGTGCAGGCAACCACTTTTGCACTTGTATTAGTGTGGAAAAAACACTTTTTGCACTTGTGATAGTGTTGAAAAACCACATTTCGCACTTGCGTTAGTGTTGAAAAACCACTTTTCGCCCTTGTGTTGGTGCAGGAAACCACTTTTGCACTTGTATTAGTGTGGAAAAAACACTTTTTGCACTTGTGATAGTGTTGAAAAACCACTTTTCGCACTTGTGTTAGTGTTGAAAAACCACTTTTCACACTTGTGTTGGTGCAGGATACCACTTTTGCACTTGTATTAGTGTGGAAAAACCACTTTTCGTACTTGTGTTAGTGTTGAAAAACCACTTTTCGCACTTGTGTTAGTGTTGAAAAACCACTTTTCGCACTTGTGTTAGTGTTGAAAAACCACTTTTCGCACTTGTGTTGGTGCAGGAAACCACTTTTGCACTTGTATTAGTGTGGAAAAAACACTTTTCGCACTTGTGTTAGTGTTGAAAAACCACTTTTCGCACTTGTGTTAGTGTTGCAAAAACACTTTTCGCACCTGGGTTGGTGCAGGAAACCACTTTTGCACTTGTATTAGTGTGGAAAAAACACTTTTTGCACTTGTGATAGTGTTGAAAAACCACTTTTTGCACTTGTGTTAGTGTTGAAAAACCACTTTTCGCACTTGTGTTGGTGCAGGAAACCACTTTTGCACTTGTATTAGTGTGGAAAACCACTTTTTGCACTTATGATAGTGTTGAAAAACCACTTTTCGCACTTGTGTCAGCATTGAAAAACCACTTTTCGCACTTGTGTTAGTGTTGAAAAACCACTTTTCGCACTTGTGTTGGTGCAGGAAACCACTTTTGCACTTGTATTAGTGTGGAAAAAACACTTTTTGCACTTGGGATAGTGTTGAAAAACCACTTTTCGCACTTGTGTTAGTGTTGAAAAACCACTTTTCGCACTTGTGTTGGTGCAGGAAACCACTATTGCACTTGTATTAGTGTGGAAAAAACACTTTTTGCACTTGTGATAGTGTTGAAAAACCACTCTTCACACTTGTATTAGTGTTGAAAAACCACTTTTTGCACTTGTGTTAGTGTTGAAAAACCACTTTTCGCACTTGTGTTGGTGCAGGAAACCACTTTTGCACTTGTATTAGTGTGGAAAAAACACTTTTTGCACTTGTGATAGTGTTGAAAAACCACTTTTCGCACTTGTGTTAGTGTTGAAAAACCACTTTTCGCACTTGTGTTGGTGCAGGATACCACTTTTGCACTTGTATTAGTGTGGAAAAACCACTTTTCGCACTTGTGTTAGTGTTGAAAAACGACTTTTCGCACTTGTGTTAGTGTTGAAAAACCACTTTTCGCACTTGTGTTAGTGTTGAAAAACCACTTTTCGCACCTGTGTTGGTGCAGGAAACCACTTTTGCACTTGTATTAGTGTGGAAAAAACACTTTTTGCACTTGTGATAGTGTTGAAAAACCACTTTTCGCACTTGTGTTAGTGTTGAAAAACCACTTTTCGCACTTGTGTTGGTGCAGGAAACCACTTTTGCACTTGTACTAGTGTGGAAAAACCACTTTTCGCACTTGTGTTAGTGTGGAAAAACCACTTTTCGCACTTGTGTTGGTGCAGGAAACCACTTTTGCACTTGTATTAGTGTGGAAAAACACTTTTTGCACTTGTGATAGTGTTGAAAAACCACTTTTCGCACTTGTGTTAGTGTTGAAAAACCACATTTCACACTTGTGTTAGTGTTGAAAAACCACTTTTCGCACTTGTGTTGGTGCAGGAAGCCACTTTTGCACTTGTATTAGTGTGGAAAAAACACTTTTTGCATTTGTGATAGTGTTGAAAAACCACTTTTCGCACATGTGTTAGTGTTGAAAAACCACTTTTCGCACTTGTGTTGGTGCAGGAAAACACTTTTGCACTTGTATTAGTGTGGAAAAATCACTTTTCGCACTTGTGTTAGTGTTGAAAAACCACTTTTCGCACTTGTGTTAGTGTTGGAAAACCACTTTTCGCACTTGTGTTAGTGTTGAAAAACCACTTTTCGCACTTGTGTTAGTGTTGAAAAACCACTTTTCGCACTTGTGTTAGTGTTGAAAAACCACTTTTCGCACTTGTGTTGGTGCAGGAAACCACTTTTGCACTTGTATTAGTGTGGAAAAACACTTTTCGCACTTGTGTTAGTGTTGAAAAACCACTTTTCGCACTTGTGTTAGTGTTGAAAAACCACTTTTCGCACTTGTGTTGGTGCAGGAAACCACTTTTGCACTTGTATTAGTGTGGAAAAACACTTTTTGCACTTGTGATAGTGTTGAAAAACCACTTTTCGCACTTGTGTTAGTGTTGAAAAACCACTTTTCGCACTTGTGTTGGTGCAGGAAACCACTTTTGCACTTGTATTAGTGTGGAAAAACCACTTTTCGCACTTGTGTTAGTGTTGAAAAACCACTTTTCGCACTTGTGTTAGTGTTGAAAAACCACTTTTCGCACTTGTGTTAGTGTTGAAAAACCACTTTTTGCACTTGTGTTGGTGCAGGAAACCACTTTTGCACTTGTATTAGTGTGGAAAAAACACTTTTCGCACTTGTGTTAGACTGTTAGTGTTGAAAAACCACTTTTCGCACTTGTGTTAGTGTTGAAAAACCACTTTTCGCACTTGTGTTGGTGCAGGAAACCACTTTTGCACTTGTATTAGTGTGGAAAAACCACTTTTCGCACTTGTGTTAGTGTTGAAAAACCACTTTTCGCACTTGTGTTAGTGTTGAAAAACCACTTTTCGCACTTGTGTTAGTGTTGAAAAACCACTTTTTGCACTTGTGTTGGTGCAGGAAACCACTTTTGCACTTGTATTAGTGTGGAAAAAACACTTTTCGCACTTGTGTTAGACTGTTAGTGTTGAAAAACCACTTTTCGCACTTGTGTTAGTGTTGAAAAACCACTTTTCGCACATGTGTTAGTGTTGAAAAACCACTTTTTGCACTTGTGATGGTGCAGGAAACCACTTTTGCACTTGTATTAGTGTGGAAAAAACACTTTTTGCACTTGTGTTAGAGTTGAAAAACCACTTTTCGCACTTGTGTTGGTGCAGGAAACCACTTTTGCACTTGTATTAGTGTGGAAAAAACACTTTTTGCACTTGTGATAGTGTTGAAAAACCACATTTCGCACTTGCGTTAGTGTTGAAAAACCACTTTTCGCACTTGTGTTGGTGCAGGAAACCACTTTTGCACTTGTATTAGTGTGGAAAAAACACTTTTTGCACTTGTGATAGTGTTGAAAAACCACTTTTCGCACTTGTGTTAGTGTTGAAAAACCACTTTTCACACTTGTGTTGGTGCAGGATACCACTTTTGCACTTGTATTAGTGTGGAAAAACCACTTTTCGTACTTGTGTTAGTGTTGAAAAACCACTTTTCGCACTTGTGTTAGTGTTGAAAAACCACTTTTCGCACTTGTGTTAGTGTTGAAAAACCACTTTTCGCACTTGTGTTGGTGCAGGAAACCACTTTTGCACTTGTATTAGTGTGGAAAAAACACTTTTCGCACTTGTGTTAGTGTTGAAAAACCACTTTTTGCACTTGTGTTAGTGTTGCAAAAACACTTTTCGCACCTGGGTTGGTGCAGGAAACCACTTTTGCACTTGTATTAGTGTGGAAAAAACACTTTTTGCACTTGTGATAGTGTTGAAAAACCACTTTTTGCACTTGTGTTAGTGTTGAAAAACCACTTTTCGCACTTGTGTTGGTGCAGGAAACCACTTTTGCACTTGTATTAGTGTGGAAAACCACTTTTCGCACTTGTTTTGGTGCAGGAAACCACTTTTGCACTTGTATGAGTGTGGAAAAAACACTTTTTGCACTTATGATAGTGTTGAAAAACCACTTTTCGCACTTGTGTCAGCATTGAAAAACCACTTTTCGCACTTGTGTTAGTGTTGAAAAACCACTTTTCGCACTTGTGTTGGTGCAGGAAACCACTTTTGCACTTGTATTAGTGTGGAAAAAACACTTTTTGCACTTGGGATAGTGTTGAAAAACCACTTTTCGCACTTGTGTTAGTGTTGAAAAACCACTTTTCGCACTTGTGTTGGTGCAGGAAACCACTATTGCACTTGTATTAGTGTGGAAAAAACACTTTTTGCACTTGTGATAGTGTTGAAAAACCACTCTTCACACTTGTATTAGTGTTGAAAAACCACTTTTCGCACTTGTGTTAGTGTTGAAAAACCACTTTTCGCACTTGTGTTGGTGCAGGAAACCACTTTTGCACTTGTATTAGTGTGGAAAAAACACTTTTTGCACTTGTGATAGTGTTGAAAAACCACTTTTCGCACTTGTGTTAGTGTTGAAAAACCACTTTTCGCACTTGTGTTGGTGCAGGATACCACTTTTGCACTTGTATTAGTGTGGAAAAACCACTTTTCGCACTTGTGTTAGTGTTGAAAAACCACTTTTCGCACTTGTGTTAGTGTTGAAAAACCACTTTTAACACTTGTGTTAGTGTTGAAAAAGCACTTTTCGCACTTGTGTTGGTGCAGGAAACCACTTTTGCACTTGTATTAGTGTGGAAAAAACACTTTTCGCACTTGTGTTAGTGTTGAAAAACCACTTTTCGCACTTGTGTTAGTGTTGAAAAACCACTTTTCGCACCTGTGTTGGTGCAGGAAACCACTTTTGCACTTGTATTAGTGTGGAAAAAACACTTTTTGCACTTGTGATAGTGTTGAAAAACCACTTTTCGCACTTGTGTTAGTGTTGAAAAACCACTTTTCGCACTTGTGTTGGTGCAGGAAACCACTTTTGCACTTGTACTAGTGTGGAAAAACCACTTTTTGCACTTGTGTTAGTGTGGAAAAACCACTTTTCGCACTTGTGTTGGTGCAGGAAACCACTTTTGCACTTGTATTAGTGTGGAAAAAACACTTTTTGCACTTGTGATAGTGTTGAAAAACCACTTTTCGCACTTGTGTTAGTGTTGAAAAACCACATTTCACACTTGTGTTAGTGTTGAAAAACCACTTTTCGCACTTGTGTTGGTGCAGGAAGCCACTTTTGCACTTGTATTAGTGTGGAAAAAACACTTTTTGCATTTGTGATAGTGTTGAAAAACCACTTTTCGCACATGTGTTAGTGTTGAAAAACCACTTTTCGCACTTGTGTTGGTGCAGGAAAACACTTTTGCACTTGTATTAGTGTGGAAAAATCACTTTTCGCACTTGTGTTAGTGTTGAAAAACCACTTTTCGCACTTGTGTTAGTGTTGAAAAACCACTTTTCGCACTTGTGTTAGTGTTGAAAAACCACTTTTCGCACTTGTGTTAGTGTTGAAAAACCACTTTTCGCACTTGTGTTAGTGTTGAAAAACCACTTTTCGCACTTGTGTTGGTGCAGGAAACCACTTTTGCACTTGTATTAGTGTGGAAAAACACTTTTCGCACTTGTGTTAGTGTTGAAAAACCAATTTTCGCACTTGTGTTAGTGTTGAAAAACCACTTTTCGCACTTGTGTTGGTGCAGGAAACCACTTTTGCACTTGTATTAGTGTGGAAAAACACTTTTTGCACTTGTGATAGTGTTGAAAAACCACTTTTCGCACTTGTGTTAGTGTTGAAAAACCACTTTTCGCACTTGTGTTGGTGCAGGAAACCACTTTTGCACTTGTATTAGTGTGGAAAAACCACTTTTCGCACTTGTGTTAGTGTTGAAAAACCACTTTTTGCACTTGTGTTAGTGTTGAAAAACCACTTTTCGCACTTGTGTTAGTGTTGAAAAACCACTTTTTGCACTTGTGTTGGTGCAGGAAACCACTTTTGCACTTGTATTAGTGTGGAAAAAACACTTTTCGCACTTGTGTTAGACTGTTAGTGTTGAAAAACCACTTTTCGCACTTGTGTTAGTGTTGAAAAACCACTTTTCGCACATGTGTTAGTGTTGAAAAACCACTTTTTGCACTTGTGATGGTGCAGGAAACCACTTTTGCACTTGTATTAGTGTGGAAAAAACACTTTTTGCACTTGTGTTAGAGTTGAAAAACCACTTTTCGCACTTGTGTTGGTGCAGGAAACCACTTTTGCACTTGTATTAGTGTGGAAAAAACACTTTTTGCACTTGTGATAGTGTTGAAAAACCACATTTCGCACTTGCGTTAGTGTTGAAAAACCACTTTTCGCACTTGTGTTGGTGCAGGAAACCACTTTTGCACTTGTATTAGTGTGGAAAAAACACTTTTTGCACTTGTGATAGTGTTGAAAAACCACTTTTCGCACTTGTGTTAGTGTTGAAAAACCACTTTTCACACTTGTGTTGGTGCAGGATACCACTTTTGCACTTGTATTAGTGTGGAAAAACCACTTTTCGTACTTGTGTTAGTGTTGAAAAACCACTTTTCGCACTTGTGTTAGTGTTGAAAAACCACTTTTCGCACTTGTGTTGGTGCAGGAAACCACTTTTGCACTTGTATTAGTGTGGAAAAAACACTTTTTGCACTTGTGATAGTGTTGAAAAACCACTTTTCGCACTTGTGTTAGTGTTGAAAAACCACTTTTCACACTTGTGTTGGTGCAGGATACCACTTTTGCACTTGTGATAGTGTTGAAAAACCACTTTTCGCACTTGTGTTAGTGTTGAAAAACCACTTTTCACACTTGTGTTGGTGCAGGATACCACTTTTGCACTTGTATTAGTGTGGAAAAACCACTTTTCGTACTTGTGTTAGTGTTGAAAAACCACTTTTCGCACTTGTGTTAGTGTTGAAAAACCACTTTTCGCACTTGTGTTAGTGTTGAAAAACCACTTTTCGCACTTGTGTTGGTGCAGGAAACCACTTTTGCACTTGTATTAGTGTGGAAAAAACACTTTTTGCACTTGTGATAGTGTTGAAAAACCACTTTTCGCACTTGTGTTAGTGTTGAAAAACCACTTTTCACACTTGTGTTGGTGCAGGATACCACTTTTGCACTTGTGATAGTGTTGAAAAACCACTTTTCGCACTTGTGTTAGTGTTGAAAAACCACTTTTCACACTTGTGTTGGTGCAGGATACCACTTTTGCACTTGTATTAGTGTGGAAAAACCACTTTTCGTACTTGTGTTAGTGTTGAAAAACCACTTTTCGCACTTGTGTTAGTGTTGAAAAACCACTTTTCGCACTTGTGTTAGTGTTGAAAAACCACTTTTCGCACTTGTGTTGGTGCAGGAAACCACTTTTGCACTTGTATTAGTGTGGAAAAAACACTTTTCGCACTTGTGTTAGTGTTGAAAAACCACTTTTCGCACTTGTGTTAGTGTTGCAAAAACACTTTTCGCACCTGGGTTGGTGCAGGAAACCACTTTTGCACTTGTATTAGTGTGGAAAAAACACTTTTTGCACTTGTGATAGTGTTGAAAAACCACTTTTTGCACTTGTGTTAGTGTTGAAAAACCACTTTTCGCACTTGTGTTGGTGCAGGAAACCACTTTTGCACTTGTATTAGTGTGGAAAACCACTTTTTGCACTTATGATAGTGTTGAAAAACCACTTTTCGCACTTGTGTCAGCATTGAAAAACCACTTTTCGCACTTGTGTTAGTGTTGAAAAACCACTTTTCGCACTTGTGTTGGTGCAGGAAACCACTTTTGCACTTGTATTAGTGTGGAAAAAACACTTTTTGCACTTGGGATAGTGTTGAAAAACCACTTTTCGCACTTGTGTTAGTGTTGAAAAACCACTTTTCGCACTTGTGTTGGTGCAGGAAACCACTATTGCACTTGTATTAGTGTGGAAAAAACACTTTTTGCACTTGTGATAGTGTTGAAAAACCACTCTTCACACTTGTATTAGTGTTGAAAAACCACTTTTTGCACTTGTGTTAGTGTTGAAAAACCACTTTTCGCACTTGTGTTGGTGCAGGAAACCACTTTTGCACTTGTATTAGTGTGGAAAAAACACTTTTTGCACTTGTGATAGTGTTGAAAAACCACTTTTCGCACTTGTGTTAGTGTTGAAAAACCACTTTTCGCACTTGTGTTGGTGCAGGATACCACTTTTGCACTTGTATTAGTGTGGAAAAACCACTTTTCGCACTTGTGTTAGTGTTGAAAAACGACTTTTCGCACTTGTGTTAGTGTTGAAAAACCACTTTTCGCACTTGTGTTAGTGTTGAAAAACCACTTTTCGCACCTGTGTTGGTGCAGGAAACCACTTTTGCACTTGTATTAGTGTGGAAAAAACACTTTTTGCACTTGTGATAGTGTTGAAAAACCACTTTTCGCACTTGTGTTAGTGTTGAAAAACCACTTTTCGCACTTGTGTTGGTGCAGGAAACCACTTTTGCACTTGTACTAGTGTGGAAAAACCACTTTTCGCACTTGTGTTAGTGTGGAAAAACCACTTTTCGCACTTGTGTTGGTGCAGGAAACCACTTTTGCACTTGTATTAGTGTGGAAAAACACTTTTTGCACTTGTGATAGTGTTGAAAAACCACTTTTCGCACTTGTGTTAGTGTTGAAAAACCACATTTCACACTTGTGTTAGTGTTGAAAAACCACTTTTCGCACTTGTGTTGGTGCAGGAAGCCACTTTTGCACTTGTATTAGTGTGGAAAAAACACTTTTTGCATTTGTGATAGTGTTGAAAAACCACTTTTCGCACATGTGTTAGTGTTGAAAAACCACTTTTCGCACTTGTGTTGGTGCAGGAAAACACTTTTGCACTTGTATTAGTGTGGAAAAATCACTTTTCGCACTTGTGTTAGTGTTGAAAAACCACTTTTCGCACTTGTGTTAGTGTTGGAAAACCACTTTTCGCACTTGTGTTAGTGTTGAAAAACCACTTTTCGCACTTGTGTTAGTGTTGAAAAACCACTTTTCGCACTTGTGTTAGTGTTGAAAAACCACTTTTCGCACTTGTGTTGGTGCAGGAAACCACTTTTGCACTTGTATTAGTGTGGAAAAACACTTTTCGCACTTGTGTTAGTGTTGAAAAACCACTTTTCGCACTTGTGTTAGTGTTGAAAAACCACTTTTCGCACTTGTGTTGGTGCAGGAAACCACTTTTGCACTTGTATTAGTGTGGAAAAACACTTTTTGCACTTGTGATAGTGTTGAAAAACCACTTTTCGCACTTGTGTTAGTGTTGAAAAACCACTTTTCGCACTTGTGTTGGTGCAGGAAACCACTTTTGCACTTGTATTAGTGTGGAAAAACCACTTTTCGCACTTGTGTTAGTGTTGAAAAACCACTTTTCGCACTTGTGTTAGTGTTGAAAAACCACTTTTCGCACTTGTGTTAGTGTTGAAAAACCACTTTTTGCACTTGTGTTGGTGCAGGAAACCACTTTTGCACTTGTATTAGTGTGGAAAAAACACTTTTCGCACTTGTGTTAGACTGTTAGTGTTGAAAAACCACTTTTCGCACTTGTGTTAGTGTTGAAAAACCACTTTTCGCACTTGTGTTGGTGCAGGAAACCACTTTTGCACTTGTATTAGTGTGGAAAAACCACTTTTCGCACTTGTGTTAGTGTTGAAAAACCACTTTTCGCACTTGTGTTAGTGTTGAAAAACCACTTTTCGCACTTGTGTTAGTGTTGAAAAACCACTTTTTGCACTTGTGTTGGTGCAGGAAACCACTTTTGCACTTGTATTAGTGTGGAAAAAACACTTTTCGCACTTGTGTTAGACTGTTAGTGTTGAAAAACCACTTTTCGCACTTGTGTTAGTGTTGAAAAACCACTTTTCGCACATGTGTTAGTGTTGAAAAACCACTTTTTGCACTTGTGATGGTGCAGGAAACCACTTTTGCACTTGTATTAGTGTGGAAAAAACACTTTTTGCACTTGTGTTAGAGTTGAAAAACCACTTTTCGCACTTGTGTTGGTGCAGGAAACCACTTTTGCACTTGTATTAGTGTGGAAAAAACACTTTTTGCACTTGTGATAGTGTTGAAAAACCACATTTCGCACTTGCGTTAGTGTTGAAAAACCACTTTTCGCACTTGTGTTGGTGCAGGAAACCACTTTTGCACTTGTATTAGTGTGGAAAAAACACTTTTTGCACTTGTGATAGTGTTGAAAAACCACTTTTCGCACTTGTGTTAGTGTTGAAAAACCACTTTTCACACTTGTGTTGGTGCAGGATACCACTTTTGCACTTGTATTAGTGTGGAAAAACCACTTTTCGTACTTGTGTTAGTGTTGAAAAACCACTTTTCGCACTTGTGTTAGTGTTGAAAAACCACTTTTCGCACTTGTGTTAGTGTTGAAAAACCACTTTTCGCACTTGTGTTGGTGCAGGAAACCACTTTTGCACTTGTATTAGTGTGGAAAAAACACTTTTCGCACTTGTGTTAGTGTTGAAAAACCACTTTTTGCACTTGTGTTAGTGTTGCAAAAACACTTTTCGCACCTGGGTTGGTGCAGGAAACCACTTTTGCACTTGTATTAGTGTGGAAAAAACACTTTTTGCACTTGTGATAGTGTTGAAAAACCACTTTTTGCACTTGTGTTAGTGTTGAAAAACCACTTTTCGCACTTGTGTTGGTGCAGGAAACCACTTTTGCACTTGTATTAGTGTGGAAAACCACTTTTCGCACTTGTTTTGGTGCAGGAAACCACTTTTGCACTTGTATGAGTGTGGAAAAAACACTTTTTGCACTTATGATAGTGTTGAAAAACCACTTTTCGCACTTGTGTCAGCATTGAAAAACCACTTTTCGCACTTGTGTTAGTGTTGAAAAACCACTTTTCGCACTTGTGTTGGTGCAGGAAACCACTTTTGCACTTGTATTAGTGTGGAAAAAACACTTTTTGCACTTGGGATAGTGTTGAAAAACCACTTTTCGCACTTGTGTTAGTGTTGAAAAACCACTTTTCGCACTTGTGTTGGTGCAGGAAACCACTATTGCACTTGTATTAGTGTGGAAAAAACACTTTTTGCACTTGTGATAGTGTTGAAAAACCACTCTTCACACTTGTATTAGTGTTGAAAAACCACTTTTCGCACTTGTGTTAGTGTTGAAAAACCACTTTTCGCACTTGTGTTGGTGCAGGAAACCACTTTTGCACTTGTATTAGTGTGGAAAAAACACTTTTTGCACTTGTGATAGTGTTGAAAAACCACTTTTCGCACTTGTGTTAGTGTTGAAAAACCACTTTTCGCACTTGTGTTGGTGCAGGATACCACTTTTGCACTTGTATTAGTGTGGAAAAACCACTTTTCGCACTTGTGTTAGTGTTGAAAAACCACTTTTCGCACTTGTGTTAGTGTTGAAAAACCACTTTTAACACTTGTGTTAGTGTTGAAAAAGCACTTTTCGCACTTGTGTTGGTGCAGGAAACCACTTTTGCACTTGTATTAGTGTGGAAAAAACACTTTTCGCACTTGTGTTAGTGTTGAAAAACCACTTTTCGCACTTGTGTTAGTGTTGAAAAACCACTTTTCGCACCTGTGTTGGTGCAGGAAACCACTTTTGCACTTGTATTAGTGTGGAAAAAACACTTTTTGCACTTGTGATAGTGTTGAAAAACCACTTTTCGCACTTGTGTTAGTGTTGAAAAACCACTTTTCGCACTTGTGTTGGTGCAGGAAACCACTTTTGCACTTGTACTAGTGTGGAAAAACCACTTTTTGCACTTGTGTTAGTGTGGAAAAACCACTTTTCGCACTTGTGTTGGTGCAGGAAACCACTTTTGCACTTGTATTAGTGTTGGAAAAAACACTTTTTGCACTTGTGATAGTGTTGAAAAACCACTTTTCGCACTTGTGTTAGTGTTGAAAAACCACATTTCACACTTGTGTTAGTGTTGAAAAACCACTTTTCGCACTTGTGTTGGTGCAGGAAGCCACTTTTGCACTTGTATTAGTGTGGAAAAAACACTTTTTGCATTTGTGATAGTGTTTGAAAAACCACTTTTCGCACATGTGTTAGTGTTGAAAAACCACTTTTCGCACTTGTGTTGGTGCAGGAAAACACTTTTGCACTTGTATTAGTGTGGAAAAATCACTTTCGCACTTGTGTTAGTGTTGAAAAACCACTTTTCGCACTTGTGTTAGTGTTGAAAAACCACTTTTCGCACTTGTGTTAGTGTTGAAAAACCACTTTTCGCACTTGTGTTAGTGTTGAAAAACCACTTTTCGCACTTGTGTTAGTGTTGAAAAACCACTTTTCGCACTTGTGTTGGTGCAGGAAACCACTTTTGCACTTGTATTAGTGTGGAAAAACACTTTTCGCACTTGTGTTAGTGTTGAAAAACCAATTTTCGCACTTGTGTTAGTGTTGAAAAACCACTTTTCGCACTTGTGTTGGTGCAGGAAACCACTTTTGCACTTGTATTAGTGTGGAAAAACACTTTTTGCACTTGTGATAGTGTTGAAAAACCACTTTTCGCACTTGTGTTAGTGTTGAAAAACCACTTTTCGCACTTGTGTTGGTGCAGGAAACCACTTTTGCACTTGTATTAGTGTGGAAAAACCACTTTTCGCACTTGTGTTAGTGTTGAAAAACCACTTTTTGCACTTGTGTTAGTGTTGAAAAACCACTTTTCGCACTTGTGTTAGTGTTGAAAAACCACTTTTTGCACTTGTGTTGGTGCAGGAAACCACTTTTGCACTTGTATTAGTGTGGAAAAAACACTTTTCGCACTTGTGTTAGACTGTTAGTGTTGAAAAACCACTTTTCGCACTTGTGTTAGTGTTGAAAAACCACTTTTCGCACATGTGTTAGTGTTGAAAAACCACTTTTTGCACTTGTGATGGTGCAGGAAACCACTTTTGCACTTGTATTAGTGTGGAAAAAACACTTTTTGCACTTGTGTTAGAGTTGAAAAACCACTTTTCGCACTTGTGTTGGTGCAGGAAACCACTTTTGCACTTGTATTAGTGTGGAAAAAACACTTTTTGCACTTGTGATAGTGTTGAAAAACCACATTTCGCACTTGCGTTAGTGTTGAAAAACCACTTTTCGCACTTGTGTTGGTGCAGGAAACCACTTTTGCACTTGTATTAGTGTGGAAAAAACACTTTTTGCACTTGTGATAGTGTTGAAAAACCACTTTTCGCACTTGTGTTAGTGTTGAAAAACCACTTTTCACACTTGTGTTGGTGCAGGATACCACTTTTGCACTTGTATTAGTGTGGAAAAACCACTTTTCGTACTTGTGTTAGTGTTGAAAAACCACTTTTCGCACTTGTGTTAGTGTTGAAAAACCACTTTTCGCACTTGTGTTAGTGTTGAAAAACCACTTTTCGCACTTGTGTTGGTGCAGGAAACCACTTTTGCACTTGTATTAGTGTGGAAAAAACACTTTTCGCACTTGTGTTAGTGTTGAAAAACCACTTTTCGCACTTGTGTTAGTGTTGCAAAAACACTTTTCGCACCTGGGTTGGTGCAGGAAACCACTTTTGCACTTGTATTAGTGTGGAAAAAACACTTTTTGCACTTGTGATAGTGTTGAAAAACCACTTTTTGCACTTGTGTTAGTGTTGAAAAACCACTTTTCGCACTTGTGTTGGTGCAGGAAACCACTTTTGCACTTGTATTAGTGTGGAAAACCACTTTTCGCACTTGTTTTGGTGCAGGAAACCACTTTTGCACTTGTATGAGTGTGGAAAAAACACTTTTTGCACTTATGATAGTGTTGAAAAACCACTTTTCGCACTTGTGTCAGCATTGAAAAACCTCTTTTCGCACTTGTGTTAGTGTTGAAAAACCACTTTTCGCACTTGTGTTGGTGCAGGAAACCACTTTTGCACTTGTATTAGTGTGGAAAAAACACTTTTTGCACTTGGGATAGTGTTGAAAAACCACTTTTCGCACTTGTGTTAGTGTTGAAAAACCACTTTTCGCACTTGTGTTGGTGCAGGAAACCACTATTGCACTTGTATTAGTGTGGAAAAAACACTTTTTGCACTTGTGATAGTGTTGAAAAACCACTCTTCACACTTGTATTAGTGTTGAAAAACCACTTTTCGCACTTGTGTTAGTGTTGAAAAACCACTTTTCGCACTTGTGTTGGTGCAGGAAACCACTTTTGCACTTGTATTAGTGTGGAAAAAACACTTTTTGCACTTGTGATAGTGTTGAAAAACCACTTTTCGCACTTGTGTTAGTGTTGAAAAACCACTTTTCGCACTTGTGTTGGTGCAGGATACCACTTTTGCACTTGTATTAGTGTGGAAAAACCACTTTTCGCACTTGTGTTAGTGTTGAAAAACCACTTTTCGCACTTGTGTTAGTGTTGAAAAACCACTTTTCGCACTTGTGTTAGTGTTGAAAAACCACTTTTCGCACCTGTGTTGGTGCAGGAAACCACTTTTGCACTTGTATTAGTGTGGAAAAAACACTTTTTGCACTTGTGATAGTGTTGAAAAACCACTTTTCGCACTTGTGTTAGTGTTGAAAAACCACTTTTCGCACTTGTGTTGGTGCAGGAAACCACTTTTGCACTTGTACTAGTGTGGAAAAACCACTTTTCGCACTTGTGTTAGTGTGGAAAAACCACTTTTCGCACTTGTGTTGGTGCAGGAAACCACTTTTGTACTTGTATTAGTGTGGAAAAAACACTTTTTGCACTTGTGATAGTGTTGAAAAAACACTTTTCGCACTTGTGTTAGTGTTGAAAAACCACATTTCACACTTGTGTTAGTGTTGAAAAACCACTTTTCGCACTTGTGTTGGTGCAGGAAGCCACTTTTGCACTTGTATTAGTGTGGAAAAAACACTTTTTGCATTTGTGATAGTGTTGAAAAACCACTTTCCGCACATGTGTTAGTGTTGAAAAACCACTTTTCGCACTTGTGTTGGTGCAGGAAAACACTTTTGCACTTGTATTAGTGTGGAAAAATCACTTTTCGCACTTGTGTTAGTGTTGAAAAACCAATTTTCGCACTTGTGTTAGTGTTGGAAAACCACTTTTCGCACTTGTGTTAGTGTTGAAAAACCACTTTTCGCACTTGTGTTAGTGTTGAAAAACCACTTTTCGCACTTGTGTTAGTGTTGAAAAACCACTTTTCGCACTTGTGTTGGTGCAGGAAACCACTTTTGCACTTGTATTAGTGTGGAAAAACACTTTTCGCACTTGTGTTAGTGTTGAAAAACCACTTTTCGCACTTGTGTTAGTGTTGAAAAACCACTTTTCGCACTTGTGTTGGTGCAGGAAACCACTTTTGCACTTGTATTAGTGTGGAAAAACACTTTTTGCACTTGTGATAGTGTTGAAAAACCACTTTTCGCACTTGTGTTAGTGTTGAAAAACCACTTTTCGCACTTGTGTTGGTGCAGGAAACCACTTTTGCACTTGTATTAGTGTGGAAAAACCACTTTTCGCACTTGTGTTAGTGTTGAAAAACCACTTTTCGCACTTGTGTTAGTGTTGAAAAACCACTTTTCGCACTTGTGTTAGTGTTGAAAAACCACTTTTTGCACTTGTGTTGGTGCAGGAAACCACTTTTGCACTTGTATTAGTGTGGAAAAAACACTTTTCGCACTTGTGTTAGACTGTTAGTGTTGAAAAACCACTTTTCGCACTTGTGTTAGTGTTGAAAAACCACTTTTCGCACATGTGTTAGTGTTGAAAAACCACTTTTTGCACTTGTGATGGTGCAGGAAACCACTTTTGCACTTGTATTAGTGTGGGAAAAACACTTTTTGCACTTGTGTTAGAGTTGAAAAACCACTTTTCACACTTGTGTTGTTGCAGGAAACCACTTTTGCACTTGTATTAGTGTGGAAAAAACACTTTTTGCACTTGTGATAGTGTTGAAAAACCACATTTCGCACTTGCGTTAGTGTTGAAAAACCACTTTTCGCACTTGTGTTGGTGCAGGAAACCACTTTTGCAATTGTATTAGTGTGGAAAACCACTTTTCGCACTTGTGTTAGTGTTGAAAAACCACTTTTCACACTTGTGTTAGTGTTGAAAAACCACTTTTCCCACTTGTGTTGGTGCAGGAAACCACTTTTGCACTTGTATTAGTGTGGAAAAACCACTTTTCGCACTTGTGTTAGTGTTGAAAAACCACTTTTCGCACTTGTGTTGGTGCAGGAAACCACTTTTGCACTTGTATTAGTGTGGAAAAAACACTTTTTGCACTTGGGATAGTGTTGAAAAACCACTTTTCGCACTTGTGTTAGTGTTGAAAAACCACTTTTCGCACTTGTGTTGGTGCAGGAAACCACTATTGCACTTGTATTAGTGTGGAAAAAACACTTTTTGCACTTGTGATAGTGTTGAAAAACCACTCTTCACACTTGTATTAGTGTTGAAAAACCACTTTTCGCACTTGTGTTAGTGTTGAAAAACCACTTTTCGCAATTGTGTTGGTGCAGGAAACCACTTTTGCACTTGTATTAGTGTGGAAAAAACACTTTTTGCACTTGTGATAGTGTTGAAAAACCACTTTTCGCACTTGTGTTAGTGTTGAAAAACCACTTTTCGCACTTGTGTTGGTGCAGGATACCACTTTTGCACTTGTATTAGTGTGGAAAAACCACTTTTCGCACTTGTGTTAGTGTTGAAAAACCACTTTTCGCACTTGTGTTAGTGTTGAAAAACCACTTTTAACACTTGTGTTAGTGTTGAAAAACCACTTTTCGCACTTGTGTTGGTGCAGGAAACCACTTTTGCACTTGTATTGGTGTGGAAAAAACACTTTTCGCACTTGTGTTAGTGTTGAAAAACCACTTTTCGCACTTGTGTTAGTGTTGAAAAACCACTTTTCGCACCTGTGTTGGTGCAGGAAACCACTTTTGCACTTGTATTAGTGTGGAAAAAACACTTTTTGCACTTGTGATAGTGTTGAAAAACCACTTTTCGCACTTGTGTTAGTGTTGAAAAACCACTTTTCGCACTTGTGTTGGTGCAGGAAACCACTTTTGCACTTGTACTAGTGTGGAAAAACCACTTTTTGCACTTGTGTTAGTGTGGAAAAACCACTTTTCGCACTTGTGTTGGTGCAGGAAACCACTTTTGCACTTGTATTAGTGTGGAAAAAACACTTTTTGCACTTGTGATAGTGTTGAAAAACCACTTTTCGCACTTGTGTTAGTGTTGAAAAACCACATTTCACACTTGTGTTAGTGTTGAAAAACCACTTTTCGCACTTGTGTTGGTGCAGGAAGCCACTTTTGCACTTGTATTAGTGTGGAAAAAACACTTTTTGCATTTGTGATAGTGTTGAAAAACCACTTTTCGCACATGTGTTAGTGTTGAAAAACCACTTTTCGCACTTGTGTTGGTGCAGGAAAACACTTTTGCACTTGTATTAGTGTGGAAAAATCACTTTTCGCACTTGTGTTAGTGTTGAAAAACCACTTTTCGCACTTGTGTTAGTGTTGAAAAACCACTTTTCGCACTTGTGTTAGTGTTGAAAAACCACTTTTCGCACTTGTGTTAGTGTTGAAAAACCACTTTTCGCACTTGTGTTAGTGTTGAAAAACCACTTTTCGCACTTGTGTTGGTGCAGGAAACCACTTTTGCACTTGTATTAGTGTGGAAAAACACTTTTCGCACTTGTGTTAGTGTTGAAAAACCAATTTTCGCACTTGTGTTAGTGTTGAAAAACCACTTTTCGCACTTGTGTTGGTGCAGGAAACCACTTTTGCACTTGTATTAGTGTGGAAAAACACTTTTTGCACTTGTGATAGTGTTGAAAAACCACTTTTCGCACTTGTGTTAGTGTTGAAAAACCACTTTTCGCACTTGTGTTGGTGCAGGAAACCACTTTTGCACTTGTATTAGTGTGGACAAACCACTTTTCGCACTTGTGTTAGTGTTGAAAAACCACTTTTTGCACTTGTGTTAGTGTTGAAAAACCACTTTTCGCACTTGTGTTAGTGTTGAAAAACCACTTTTTGCACTTGTGTTGGTGCAGGAAACCACTTTTGCACTTGTATTAGTGTGGAAAAAACACTTTTCGCACTTGTGTTAGACTGTTAGTGTTGAAAAACCACTTTTCGCACTTGTGTTAGTGTTGAAAAACCACTTTTCGCACATGTGTTAGTGTTGAAAAACCACTTTTTGCACTTGTGATGGTGCAGGAAACCACTTTTGCACTTGTATTAGTGTGGAAAAAACACTTTTTGCACTTGTGTTAGAGTTGAAAAACCACTTTTCGCACTTGTGTTGGTGCAGGAAACCACTTTTGCACTTGTATTAGTGTGGAAAAAACACTTTTTGCACTTGTGATAGTGTTGAAAAACCACATTTCGCACTTGCGTTAGTGTTGAAAAACCACTTTTCGCACTTGTGTTGGTGCAGGAAACCACTTTTGCACTTGTATTAGTGTGGAAAAAACACTTTTTGCACTTGTGATAGTGTTGAAAAACCACTTTTCGCACTTGTGTTAGTGTTGAAAAACCACTTTTCACACTTGTGTTGGTGCAGGATACCACTTTTGCACTTGTATTAGTGTGGAAAAACCACTTTTCGTACTTGTGTTAGTGTTGAAAAACCACTTTTCGCACTTGTGTTAGTGTTGAAAAACCACTTTTCGCACTTGTGTTAGTGTTGAAAAACCACTTTTCGCACTTGTGTTGGTGCAGGAAACCACTTTTGCACTTGTATTAGTGTGGAAAAAACACTTTTCGCACTTGTGTTAGTGTTGAAAAACCACTTTTCGCACTTGTGTTAGTGTTGCAAAAACACTTTTCGCACCTGGGTTGGTGCAGGAAACCACTTTTGCACTTGTATTAGTGTGGAAAAAACACTTTTTGTACTTGTGATAGTGTTGAAAAACCACTTTTTGCACTTGTGTTAGTGTTGAAAAACCACTTTTCGCACTTGTGTTGGTGCAGGAAACCACTTTTGCACTTGTATTAGTGTGGAAAACCACTTTTCGCACTTGTTTTGGTGCAGGAAACCACTTTTGCACTTGTATGAGTGTGGAAAAAACACTTTTTGCACTTATGATAGTGTTGAAAAACCACTTTTCGCACTTGTGTCAGCATTGAAAAACCTCTTTTTGCACTTGTGTTAGTGTTGAAAAACCACTTTTCGCACTTGTGTTGGTGCAGGAAACCACTTTTGCACTTGTATTAGTGTGGAAAAAACACTTTTTGCACTTGGGATAGTGTTGAAAAACCACTTTTCGCACTTGTGTTAGTGTTGAAAAACCACTTTTCGCACTTGTGTTGGTGCAGGAAACCACTATTGCACTTGTATTAGTGTGGAAAAAACACTTTTTGCACTTGTGATATTGTTGAAAAACCACTCTTCACACTTGTATTAGTGTTGAAAAACCACTTTTCGCATTTGTGTTAGTGTTGAAAAACCACTTTTCGCACTTGTGTTGGTGCAGGAAACCACTTTTGCACTTGTATTAGTGTGGAAAAAACACTTTTTGCACTTGTGATAGTGTTGAAAAACCACTTTTCGCACTTGTGTTAGTGTTGAAAAACCACTTTTCGCACTTGTGTTGGTGCAGGATACCACTTTTGCACTTGTATTAGTGTGGAAAAACCACTTTTCGCACTTGTGTTAGTGTTGAAAAACCACTTTTCGCACTTGTGTTAGTGTTGAAAAACCACTTTTCGCACTTGTGTTAGTGTTGAAAAACCACTTTTCGCACCTGTGTTGGTGCAGGAAACCACTTTTGCACTTGTATTAGTGTGGAAAAACACTTTTTGCACTTGTGATAGTGTTGAAAAACCACTTTTCGCACTTGTGTTAGTGTTGAAAAACCACTTTTCGCACTTGTGTTGGTGCAGGAAACCACTTTTGCACTTGTATTAGTGTGGAAAAAACACTTTTCGCACTTGTGTTAGTGTTGAAAAACCACTTTTCGCACTTGTGTTAGTGTTGCAAAAACACTTTTCGCACCTGGGTTGGTGCAGGAAACCACTTTTGCACTTGTATTAGTGTGGAAAAAACACTTTTTGCACTTGTGATAGTGTTGAAAAACCACTTTTTGCACTTGTGTTAGTGTTGAAAAACCACTTTTCGCACTTGTGTTGGTGCAGGAAACCACTTTTGCACTTGTATTAGTGTGGAAAACCACTTTTCGCACTTGTTTTGGTGCAGGAAACCACTTTTGCACTTGTATGAGTGTGGAAAAAACACTTTTTGCACTTATGATAGTGTTGAAAAACCACTTTTCGCACTTGTGTCAGCATTGAAAAACCACTTTTCGCACTTGTGTTAGTGTTGAAAAACCACTTTTCGCACTTGTGTTGGTGCAGGAAACCACTTTTGCACTTGTATTAGTGTGGAAAAAACACTTTTTGCACTTGGGATAGTGTTGAAAAACCACTTTTCGCACTTGTGTTAGTGTTGAAAAACCACTTTTCGCACTTGTGTTGGTGCAGGAAACCACTATTGCACTTGTATTAGTGTGGAAAAAACACTTTTTGCACTTGTGATAGTGTTGAAAAACCACTCTTCACACTTGTATTAGTGTTGAAAAACCACTTTTCGCACTTGTGTTAGTGTTGAAAAACCACTTTTCGCACTTGTGTTGGTGCAGGAAACCACTTTTGCACTTGTATTAGTGTGGAAAAAACACTTTTTGCACTTGTGATAGTGTTGAAAAACCACTTTTCGCACTTGTGTTAGTGTTGAAAAACCACTTTTCGCACTTGTGTTGGTGCAGGATACCACTTTTGCACTTGTATTAGTGTGGAAAAACCACTTTTCGCACTTGTGTTAGTGTTGAAAAACCACTTTTCGCACTTGTGTTAGTGTTGAAAAACCACTTTTAACACTTGTGTTAGTGTTGAAAAACCACTTTTCGCACTTGTGTTAGTGTTGAAAAACCACTTTTCGCACTTGTGTTGGTGCAGGAAACCACTTTTGCACTTGTATTAGTGTGGAAAAACACTTTTCGCACTTGTGTTAGTGTTGAAAAACCAATTTTCGCACTTGTGTTAGTGTTGAAAAACCACTTTTCGCACTTGTGTTGGTGCAGGAAACCACTTTTGCACTTGTATTAGTGTGGAAAAACACTTTTTGCACTTGTGATAGTGTTGAAAAACCACTTTTCGCACTTGTGTTAGTGTTGAAAAACCACTTTTCGCACTTGTGTTGGTGCAGGAAACCACTTTTGCACTTGTATTAGTGTGGAAAAACCACTTTTCGCACTTGTGTTAGTGTTGAAAAACCACTTTTTGCACTTGTGTTAGTGTTGAAAAACCACTTTTCGCACTTGTGTTAGTGTTGAAAAACCACTTTTTGCACTTGTGTTGGTGCAGGAAACCACTTTTGCACTTGTATTAGTGTGGAAAAAAACACTTTTCGCACTTGTGTTAGACTGTTAGTGTTGAAAAACCACTTTTCGCACTTGTGTTAGTGTTGAAAAACCACTTTTCGCACATGTGTTAGTGTTGAAAAACCACTTTTTGCACTTGTGATGGTGCAGGAAACCACTTTTGCACTTGTATTAGTGTGGAAAAAACACTTTTTGCACTTGTGTTAGAGTTGAAAAACCACTTTTCGCACTTGTGTTGGTGCAGGAAACCACTTTTGCACTTGTATTAGTGTGGAAAAAACACTTTTTGCACTTGTGATAGTGTTGAAAAACCACATTTCGCACTTGCGTTAGTGTTGAAAAACCACTTTTCGCACTTGTGTTGGTGCAGGAAACCACTTTTGCACTTGTATTAGTGTGGAAAAAACACTTTTTGCACTTGTGATAGTGTTGAAAAACCACTTTTCGCACTTGTGTTAGTGTTGAAAAACCACTTTTCACACTTGTGTTGGTGCAGGATACCACTTTTGCACTTGTATTAGTGTGGAAAAACCACTTTTCGTACTTGTGTTAGTGTTGAAAAACCACTTTTCGCACTTGTGTTAGTGTTGAAAAACCACTTTTCGCACTTGTGTTAGTGTTGAAAAACCACTTTTCGCACTTGTGTTGGTGCAGGAAACCACTTTTGCACTTGTATTAGTGTGGAAAAAACACTTTTCGCACTTGTGTTAGTGTTGAAAAACCACTTTTCGCACTTGTGTTAGTGTTGCAAAAACACTTTTCGCACCTGGGTTGGTGCAGGAAACCACTTTTGCACTTGTATTAGTGTGGAAAAAACACTTTTTGCACTTGTGATAGTGTTGAAAAACCACTTTTTGCACTTGTGTTAGTGTTGAAAAACCACTTTTCGCACTTGTGTTGGTGCAGGAAACCACTTTTGCACTTGTATTAGTGTGGAAAACCACTTTTCGCACTTGTTTTGGTGCAGGAAACCACTTTTGCACTTGTATGAGTGTGGAAAAAACACTTTTTGCACTTATGATAGTGTTGAAAAACCACTTTTCGCACTTGTGTCAGCATTGAAAAACCTCTTTTCGCACTTGTGTTAGTGTTGAAAAACCACTTTTCGCACTTGTGTTGGTGCAGGAAACCACTTTTGCACTTGTATTAGTGTGGAAAAAACACTTTTTGCACTTGGGATAGTGTTGAAAAACCACTTTTCGCACTTGTGTTAGTGTTGAAAAACCACTTTTCGCACTTGTGTTGGTGCAGGAAACCACTATTGCACTTGTATTAGTGTGGAAAAAACACTTTTTGCACTTGTGATAGTGTTGAAAAACCACTCTTCACACTTGTATTAGTGTTGAAAAACCACTTTTCGCACTTGTGTTAGTGTTGAAAAACCACTTTTCGCACTTGTGTTGGTGCAGGAAACCACTTTTGCACTTGTATTAGTGTGGAAAAAACACTTTTTGCACTTGTGATAGTGTTGAAAAACCACTTTTCGCACTTGTGTTAGTGTTGAAAAACCACTTTTCGCACTTGTGTTGGTGCAGGATACCACTTTTGCACTTGTATTAGTGTGGAAAAACCACTTTTCGCACTTGTGTTAGTGTTGAAAAACCACTTTTCGCACTTGTGTTAGTGTTGAAAAACCACTTTTCGCACTTGTGTTAGTGTTGAAAAACCACTTTTCGCACCTGTGTTGGTGCAGGAAACCACTTTTGCACTTGTATTAGTGTGGAAAAAACACTTTTTGCACTTGTGATAGTGTTGAAAAACCACTTTTCGCACTTGTGTTAGTGTTGAAAAACCACTTTTCGCACTTGTGTTGGTGCAGGAAACCACTTTTGCACTTGTACTAGTGTGGAAAAACCACTTTTCGCACTTGTGTTAGTGTGGAAAAACCACTTTTCGCACTTGTGTTGGTGCAGGAAACCACTTTTGTACTTGTATTAGTGTGGAAAAAACACTTTTTGCACTTGTGATAGTGTTGAAAAAACACTTTTCGCACTTGTGTTAGTGTTGAAAAACCACATTTCACACTTGTGTTAGTGTTGAAAAACCACTTTTCGCACTTGTGTTGGTGCAGGAAGCCACTTTTGCACTTGTATTAGTGTGGAAAAAACACTTTTTGCATTTGTGATAGTGTTGAAAAACCACTTTCCGCACATGTGTTAGTGTTGAAAAACCACTTTTCGCACTTGTGTTGGTGCAGGAAAACACTTTTGCACTTGTATTAGTGTGGAAAAATCACTTTTCGCACTTGTGTTAGTGTTGAAAAACCAATTTTCGCACTTGTGTTAGTGTTGGAAAACCACTTTTCGCACTTGTGTTAGTGTTGAAAAACCACTTTTCGCACTTGTGTTAGTGTTGAAAAACCACTTTTCGCACTTGTGTTAGTGTTGAAAAACCACTTTTCGCACTTGTGTTGGTGCAGGAAACCACTTTTGCACTTGTATTAGTGTGGAAAAACACTTTTCGCACTTGTGTTAGTGTTGAAAAACCACTTTTCGCACTTGTGTTAGTGTTGAAAAACCACTTTTCGCACTTGTGTTGGTGCAGGAAACCACTTTTGCACTTGTATTAGTGTGGAAAAACACTTTTTGCACTTGTGATAGTGTTGAAAAACCACTTTTCGCACTTGTGTTAGTGTTGAAAAACCACTTTTCGCACTTGTGTTGGTGCAGGAAACCACTTTTGCACTTGTATTAGTGTGGAAAAACCACTTTTCGCACTTGTGTTAGTGTTGAAAAACCACTTTTCGCACTTGTGTTAGTGTTGAAAAACCACTTTTCGCACTTGTGTTAGTGTTGAAAAACCACTTTTTGCACTTGTGTTGGTGCAGGAAACCACTTTTGCACTTGTATTAGTGTGGAAAAAACACTTTTCGCACTTGTGTTAGACTGTTAGTGTTGAAAAACCACTTTTCGCACTTGTGTTAGTGTTGAAAAACCACTTTTCGCACATGTGTTAGTGTTGAAAAACCACTTTTTGCACTTGTGATGGTGCAGGAAACCACTTTTGCACTTGTATTAGTGTGGGAAAAACACTTTTTGCACTTGTGTTAGAGTTGAAAAACCACTTTTCACACTTGTGTTGTTGCAGGAAACCACTTTTGCACTTGTATTAGTGTGGAAAAAACACTTTTTGCACTTGTGATAGTGTTGAAAAACCACATTTCGCACTTGCGTTAGTGTTGAAAAACCACTTTTCGCACTTGTGTTGGTGCAGGAAACCACTTTTGCAATTGTATTAGTGTGGAAAACCACTTTTCGCACTTGTGTTAGTGTTGAAAAACCACTTTTCACACTTGTGTTAGTGTTGAAAAACCACTTTTCCCACTTGTGTTGGTGCAGGAAACCACTTTTGCACTTGTATTAGTGTGGAAAAACCACTTTTCGCACTTGTGTTAGTGTTGAAAAACCACTTTTCGCACTTGTGTTGGTGCAGGAAACCACTTTTGCACTTGTATTAGTGTGGAAAAAACACTTTTTGCACTTGGGATAGTGTTGAAAAACCACTTTTCGCACTTGTGTTAGTGTTGAAAAACCACTTTTCGCACTTGTGTTGGTGCAGGAAACCACTATTGCACTTGTATTAGTGTGGAAAAAACACTTTTTGCACTTGTGATAGTGTTGAAAAACCACTCTTCACACTTGTATTAGTGTTGAAAAACCACTTTTCGCACTTGTGTTAGTGTTGAAAAACCACTTTTCGCAATTGTGTTGGTGCAGGAAACCACTTTTGCACTTGTATTAGTGTGGAAAAAACACTTTTTGCACTTGTGATAGTGTTGAAAAACCACTTTTCGCACTTGTGTTAGTGTTGAAAAACCACTTTTCGCACTTGTGTTGGTGCAGGATACCACTTTTGCACTTGTATTAGTGTGGAAAAACCACTTTTCGCACTTGTGTTAGTGTTGAAAAACCACTTTTCGCACTTGTGTTAGTGTTGAAAAACCACTTTTAACACTTGTGTTAGTGTTGAAAAACCACTTTTCGCACTTGTGTTGGTGCAGGAAACCACTTTTGCACTTGTATTGGTGTGGAAAAAACACTTTTCGCACTTGTGTTAGTGTTGAAAAACCACTTTTCGCACTTGTGTTAGTGTTGAAAAACCACTTTTCGCACCTGTGTTGGTGCAGGAAACCACTTTTGCACTTGTATTAGTGTGGAAAAAACACTTTTTGCACTTGTGATAGTGTTGAAAAACCACTTTTCGCACTTGTGATAGTGTTGAAAAACCACTTTTCGCACTTGTGTTAGTGTTGAAAAACCACATTTCACACTTGTGTTAGTGTTGAAAAACCACTTTTCGCACTTGTGTTGGTGCAGGAAGCCACTTTTGCACTTGTATTAGTGTGGAAAAAACACTTTTTGCATTTGTGATAGTGTTGAAAAACCACTTTTCGCACATGTGTTAGTGTTGAAAAACCACTTTTCGCACTTGTGTTGGTGCAGGAAAACACTTTTGCACTTGTATTAGTGTGGAAAAATCACTTTTCGCACTTGTGTTAGTGTTGAAAAACCACTTTTCGCACTTGTGTTAGTGTTGAAAAACCACTTTTCGCACTTGTGTTAGTGTTGAAAAACCACTTTTCGCACTTGTGTTAGTGTTGAAAAACCACTTTTCGCACTTGTGTTAGTGTTGAAAAACCACTTTTCGCACTTGTGTTGGTGCAGGAAACCACTTTTGCACTTGTATTAGTGTGGAAAAACACTTTTCGCACTTGTGTTAGTGTTGAAAAACCAATTTTCGCACTTGTGTTAGTGTTGAAAAACCACTTTTCGCACTTGTGTTGGTGCAGGAAACCACTTTTGCACTTGTATTAGTGTGGAAAAACACTTTTTGCACTTGTGATAGTGTTGAAAAACCACTTTTCGCACTTGTGTTAGTGTTGAAAAACCACTTTTCGCACTTGTGTTGGTGCAGGAAACCACTTTTGCACTTGTATTAGTGTGGACAAACCACTTTTCGCACTTGTGTTAGTGTTGAAAAACCACTTTTTGCACTTGTGTTAGTGTTGAAAAACCACTTTTCGCACTTGTGTTAGTGTTGAAAAACCACTTTTTGCACTTGTGTTGGTGCAGGAAACCACTTTTGCACTTGTATTAGTGTGGAAAAAACACTTTTCGCACTTGTGTTAGACTGTTAGTGTTGAAAAACCACTTTTCGCACTTGTGTTAGTGTTGAAAAACCACTTTTCGCACATGTGTTAGTGTTGAAAAACCACTTTTTGCACTTGTGATGGTGCAGGAAACCACTTTTGCACTTGTATTAGTGTGGAAAAAACACTTTTTGCACTTGTGTTAGAGTTGAAAAACCACTTTTCGCACTTGTGTTGGTGCAGGAAACCACTTTTGCACTTGTATTAGTGTGGAAAAAACACTTTTTGCACTTGTGATAGTGTTGAAAAACCACATTTCGCACTTGCGTTAGTGTTGAAAAACCACTTTTCGCACTTGTGTTGGTGCAGGAAACCACTTTTGCACTTGTATTAGTGTGGAAAAAACACTTTTTGCACTTGTGATAGTGTTAAAAACCACTTTTCGCACTTGTGTTAGTGTTGAAAAACCACTTTTCACACTTGTGTTGGTGCAGGATACCACTTTTGCACTTGTATTAGTGTGGAAAAACCACTTTTCGTACTTGTGTTAGTGTTGAAAAACCACTTTTCGCACTTGTGTTAGTGTTGAAAAACCACTTTTCGCACTTGTGTTAGTGTTGAAAAACCACTTTTCGCACTTGTGTTGGTGCAGGAAACCACTTTTGCACTTGTATTAGTGTGGAAAAAACACTTTTCGCACTTGTGTTAGTGTTGAAAAACCACTTTTCGCACTTGTGTTAGTGTTGCAAAAACACTTTTCGCACCTGGGTTGGTGCAGGAAACCACTTTTGCACTTGTATTAGTGTGGAAAAAACACTTTTTGTACTTGTGATAGTGTTGAAAAACCACTTTTTGCACTTGTGTTAGTGTTGAAAAACCACTTTTCGCACTTGTGTTGGTGCAGGAAACCACTTTTGCACTTGTATTAGTGTGGAAAACCACTTTTCGCACTTGTTTTGGTGCAGGAAACCACTTTTGCACTTGTATGAGTGTGGAAAAAACACTTTTTGCACTTATGATAGTGTTGAAAAACCACTTTTCGCACTTGTGTCAGCATTGAAAAACCTCTTTTTGCACTTGTGTTAGTGTTGAAAAACCACTTTTCGCACTTGTGTTGGTGCAGGAAACCACTTTTGCACTTGTATTAGTGTGGAAAAAACACTTTTTGCACTTGGGATAGTGTTGAAAAACCACTTTTCGCACTTGTGTTAGTGTTGAAAAACCACTTTTCGCACTTGTGTTGGTGCAGGAAACCACTATTGCACTTGTATTAGTGTGGAAAAAACACTTTTTGCACTTGTGATATTGTTGAAAAACCACTCTTCACACTTGTATTAGTGTTGAAAAACCACTTTTCGCATTTGTGTTAGTGTTGAAAAACCACTTTTCGCACTTGTGTTGGTGCAGGAAACCACTTTTGCACTTGTATTAGTGTGGAAAAAACACTTTTTGCACTTGTGATAGTGTTGAAAAACCACTTTTCGCACTTGTGTTAGTGTTGAAAAACCACTTTTCGCACTTGTGTTGGTGCAGGATACCACTTTTGCACTTGTATTAGTGTGGAAAAACCACTTTTCGCACTTGTGTTAGTGTTGAAAAACCACTTTTCGCACTTGTGTTAGTGTTGAAAAACCACTTTTCGCACTTGTGTTAGTGTTGAAAAACCACTTTTCGCACCTGTGTTGGTGCAGGAAACCACTTTTGCACTTGTATTAGTGTGGAAAAACACTTTTTGCACTTGTGATAGTGTTGAAAAACCACTTTTCGCACTTGTGTTAGTGTTGAAAAACCACTTTTCGCACTTGTGTTGGTGCAGGAAACCACTTTTGCACTTGTATTAGTGTGGAAAAAACACTTTTCGCACTTGTGTTAGTGTTGAAAAACCACTTTTCGCACTTGTGTTAGTGTTGCAAAAACACTTTTCGCACCTGGGTTGGTGCAGGAAACCACTTTTGCACTTGTATTAGTGTGGAAAAAACACTTTTTGCACTTGTGATAGTGTTGAAAAACCACTTTTTGCACTTGTGTTAGTGTTGAAAAACCACTTTTCGCACTTGTGTTGGTGCAGGAAACCACTTTTGCACTTGTATTAGTGTGGAAAACCACTTTTCGCACTTGTTTTGGTGCAGGAAACCACTTTTGCACTTGTATGAGTGTGGAAAAAACACTTTTTGCACTTATGATAGTGTTGAAAAACCACTTTTCGCACTTGTGTCAGCATTGAAAAACCACTTTTCGCACTTGTGTTAGTGTTGAAAAACCACTTTTCGCACTTGTGTTGGTGCAGGAAACCACTTTTGCACTTGTATTAGTGTGGAAAAAACACTTTTTGCACTTGGGATAGTGTTGAAAAACCACTTTTCGCACTTGTGTTAGTGTTGAAAAACCACTTTTCGCACTTGTGTTGGTGCAGGAAACCACTATTGCACTTGTATTAGTGTGGAAAAAACACTTTTTGCACTTGTGATAGTGTTGAAAAACCACTCTTCACACTTGTATTAGTGTTGAAAAACCACTTTTCGCACTTGTGTTAGTGTTGAAAAACCACTTTTCGCACTTGTGTTGGTGCAGGAAACCACTTTTGCACTTGTATTAGTGTGGAAAAAACACTTTTTGCACTTGTGATAGTGTTGAAAAACCACTTTTCGCACTTGTGTTAGTGTTGAAAAACCACTTTTCGCACTTGTGTTGGTGCAGGATACCACTTTTGCACTTGTATTAGTGTGGAAAAACCACTTTTCGCACTTGTGTTAGTGTTGAAAAACCACTTTTCGCACTTGTGTTAGTGTTGAAAAACCACTTTTAACACTTGTGTTAGTGTTGAAAAAGCACTTTTCGCACTTGTGTTGGTGCAGGAAACCACTTTTGCACTTGTATTAGTGTGGAAAAAACACTTTTCGCACTTGTGTTAGTGTTGAAAAACCACTTTTCGCACTTGTGTTAGTGTTGAAAAACCACTTTTCGCACCTGTGTTGGTGCAGGAAACCACTTTTGCACTTGTATTAGTGTGGAAAAAACACTTTTTGCACTTGTGATAGTGTTGAAAAACCACTTTTCGCACTTGTGTTAGTGTTGAAAAACCACTTTTCGCACTTGTGTTGGTGCAGGAAACCACTTTTGCACTTGTACTAGTGTGGAAAAACCACTTTTTGCACTTGTGTTAGTGTGGAAAAACCACTTTTCGCACTTGTGTTGGTGCAGGAAACCACTTTTGCACTTGTATTAGTGTGGAAAAAACACTTTTTGCACTTGTGATAGTGTTGAAAAACCACTTTTCGCACTTGTGTTAGTGTTGAAAAACCACATTTCACACTTGTGTTAGTGTTGAAAAACCACTTTTCGCACTTGTGTTGGTGCAGGAAGCCACTTTTGCACTTGTATTAGTGTGGAAAAAACACTTTTTGCATTTGTGATAGTGTTGAAAAACCACTTTTCGCACATGTGTTAGTGTTGAAAAACCACTTTTCGCACTTGTGTTGGTGCAGGAAAACACTTTTGCACTTGTATTAGTGTGGAAAAATCACTTTTCGCACTTGTGTTAGTGTTGAAAAACCACTTTTCGCACTTGTGTTAGTGTTGAAAAACCACTTTTCGCACTTGTGTTAGTGTTGAAAAACCACTTTTCGCACTTGTGTTAGTGTTGAAAAACCACTTTTCGCACTTGTGTTAGTGTTGAAAAACCACTTTTCGCACTTGTGTTGGTGCAGGAAACCACTTTTGCACTTGTATTAGTGTGGAAAAACACTTTTCGCACTTGTGTTAGTGTTGAAAAACCAATTTTCGCACTTGTGTTAGTGTTGAAAAACCACTTTTCGCACTTGTGTTGGTGCAGGAAACCACTTTTGCACTTGTATTAGTGTGGAAAAACACTTTTTGCACTTGTGATAGTGTTGAAAAACCACTTTTCGCACTTGTGTTAGTGTTGAAAAACCACTTTTCGCACTTGTGTTGGTGCAGGAAACCACTTTTGCACTTGTATTAGTGTGGAAAAACCACTTTTCGCACTTGTGTTAGTGTTGAAAAACCACTTTTTGCACTTGTGTTAGTGTTGAAAAACCACTTTTCGCACTTGTGTTAGTGTTGAAAAACCACTTTTTGCACTTGTGTTGGTGCAGGAAACCACTTTTGCACTTGTATTAGTGTGGAAAAAACACTTTTCGCACTTGTGTTAGACTGTTAGTGTTGAAAAACCACTTTTCGCACTTGTGTTAGTGTTGAAAAACCACTTTTCGCACATGTGTTAGTGTTGAAAAACCACTTTTTGCACTTGTGATGGTGCAGGAAACCACTTTTGCACTTGTATTAGTGTGGAAAAAACACTTTTTGCACTTGTGTTAGAGTTGAAAAACCACTTTTCGCACTTGTGTTGGTGCAGGAAACCACTTTTGCACTTGTATTAGTGTGGAAAAAACACTTTTTGCACTTGTGATAGTGTTGAAAAACCACATTTCGCACTTGCGTTAGTGTTGAAAAACCACTTTTCGCACTTGTGTTGGTGCAGGAAACCACTTTTGCACTTGTATTAGTGTGGAAAAAACACTTTTTGCACTTGTGATAGTGTTGAAAAACCACTTTTCGCACTTGTGTTAGTGTTGAAAAACCACTTTTCACACTTGTGTTGGTGCAGGATACCACTTTTGCACTTGTATTAGTGTGGAAAAACCACTTTTCGTACTTGTGTTAGTGTTGAAAAACCACTTTTCGCACTTGTGTTAGTGTTGAAAAACCACTTTTCGCACTTGTGTTAGTGTTGAAAAACCACTTTTCGCACTTGTGTTGGTGCAGGAAACCACTTTTGCACTTGTATTAGTGTGGAAAAAACACTTTTCGCACTTGTGTTAGTGTTGAAAAACCACTTTTCGCACTTGTGTTAGTGTTGCAAAAACACTTTTCGCACCTGGGTTGGTGCAGGAAACCACTTTTGCACTTGTATTAGTGTGGAAAAAACACTTTTTGCACTTGTGATAGTGTTGAAAAACCACTTTTTGCACTTGTGTTAGTGTTGCAAAAACACTTTTCGCACCTGGGTTGGTGCAGGAAACCACTTTTGCACTTGTATTAGTGTGGAAAAAACACTTTTTGCACTTGTGATAGTGTTGAAAAACCACTTTTCGCACTTGTGTTGGTGCAGGAAACCACTTTTGCACTTGTATTAGTGTGGAAAACCACTTTTCGCACTTGTTTTGGTGCAGGAAACCACTTTTGCACTTGTATGAGTGTGGAAAAAACACTTTTTGCACTTATGATAGTGTTGAAAAACCACTTTTCGCACTTGTGTCAGCATTGAAAAACCTCTTTTCGCACTTGTGTTAGTGTTGAAAAACCACTTTTCGCACTTGTGTTGGTGCAGGAAACCACTTTTGCACTTGTATTAGTGTGGAAAAAACACTTTTTGCACTTGGGATAGTGTTGAAAAACCACTTTTCGCACTTGTGTTAGTGTTGAAAAACCACTTTTCGCACTTGTGTTGGTGCAGGAAACCACTATTGCACTTGTATTAGTGTGGAAAAAACACTTTTTGCACTTGTGATAGTGTTGAAAAACCACTCTTCACACTTGTATTAGTGTTGAAAAACCACTTTTCGCACTTGTGTTAGTGTTGAAAAACCACTTTTCGCACTTGTGTTGGTGCAGGAAACCACTTTTGCACTTGTATTAGTGTGGAAAAAACACTTTTTGCACTTGTGATAGTGTTGAAAAACCACTTTTCGCACTTGTGTTAGTGTTGAAAAACCACTTTTCGCACTTGTGTTGGTGCAGGATACCACTTTTGCACTTGTATTAGTGTGGAAAAACCACTTTTCGCACTTGTGTTAGTGTTGAAAAACCACTTTTCGCACTTGTGTTAGTGTTGAAAAACCACTTTTCGCACTTGTGTTAGTGTTGAAAAACCACTTTTCGCACCTGTGTTGGTGCAGGAAACCACTTTTGCACTTGTATTAGTGTGGAAAAAACACTTTTTGCACTTGTGATAGTGTTGAAAAACCACTTTTCGCACTTGTGTTAGTGTTGAAAAACCACTTTTCGCACTTGTGTTGGTGCAGGAAACCACTTTTGCACTTGTACTAGTGTGGAAAAACCACTTTTCGCACTTGTGTTAGTGTGGAAAAACCACTTTTCGCACTTGTGTTGGTGCAGGAAACCACTTTTGTACTTGTATTAGTGTGGAAAAAACACTTTTTGCACTTGTGATAGTGTTGAAAAAACACTTTTCGCACTTGTGTTAGTGTTGAAAAACCACATTTCACACTTGTGTTAGTGTTGAAAAACCACTTTTCGCACTTGTGTTGGTGCAGGAAGCCACTTTTGCACTTGTATTAGTGTGGAAAAAACACTTTTTGCATTTGTGATAGTGTTGAAAAACCACTTTCCGCACATGTGTTAGTGTTGAAAAACCACTTTTCGCACTTGTGTTGGTGCAGGAAAACACTTTTGCACTTGTATTAGTGTGGAAAAATCACTTTTCGCACTTGTGTTAGTGTTGAAAAACCACTTTTCGCACTTGTGTTAGTGTTGGAAAACCACTTTTCGCACTTGTGTTAGTGTTGAAAAACCACTTTTCGCACTTGTGTTAGTGTTGAAAAACCACTTTTCGCACTTGTGTTAGTGTTGAAAAACCACTTTTCGCACTTGTGTTGGTGCAGGAAACCACTTTTGCACTTGTATTAGTGTGGAAAAACACTTTTCGCACTTGTGTTAGTGTTGAAAAACCACTTTTCGCACTTGTGTTAGTGTTGAAAAACCACTTTTCGCACTTGTGTTGGTGCAGGAAACCACTTTTGCACTTGTATTAGTGTGGAAAAACACTTTTTGCACTTGTGATAGTGTTGAAAAACCACTTTTCGCACTTGTGTTAGTGTTGAAAAACCACTTTTCGCACTTGTGTTGGTGCAGGAAACCACTTTTGCACTTGTATTAGTGTGGAAAAACCACTTTTCGCACTTGTGTTAGTGTTGAAAAACCACTTTTCGCACTTGTGTTAGTGCTGAAAAACCACTTTTCGCACTTGTGTTAGTGTTGAAAAACCACTTTTTGCACTTGTGTTGGTGCAGGAAACCACTTTTGCACTTGTATTAGTGTGGAAAAAACACTTTTCGCACTTGTGTTAGACTGTTAGTGTTGAAAAACCACTTTTCGCACTTGTGTTAGTGTTGAAAAACCACTTTTCGCACATGTGTTAGTGTTGAAAAACCACTTTTTGCACTTGTGATGGTGCAGGAAACCACTTTTGCACTTGTATTAGTGTGGAAAAAACACTTTTTGCACTTGTGTTAGAGTTGAAAAACCACTTTTCACACTTGTGTTGTTGCAGGAAACCACTTTTGCACTTGTATTAGTGTGGAAAAAAACACTTTTTGCACTTGTGATAGTGTTGAAAAACCACATTTCGCACTTGCGTTAGTGTTGAAAAACCACTTTTCGCACTTGTGTTGGTGCAGGAAACCACTTTTGCAATTGTATTAGTGTGGAAAACCACTTTTCGCACTTGTGTTAGTGTTGAAAAACCACTTTTCACACTTGTGTTAGTGTTGAAAAACCACTTTTCCCACTTGTGTTGGTGCAGGAAACCACTTTTGCACTTGTATTAGTGTGGAAAAACCACTTTTCGCACTTGTGTTAGTGTTGAAAAACCACTTTTCGCACTTGTGTTGGTGCAGGAAACCACTTTTGCACTTGTATTAGTGTGGAAAAAACACTTTTTGCACTTGGGATAGTGTTGAAAAACCACTTTTCGCACTTGTGTTAGTGTTGAAAAACCACTTTTCGCACTTGTGTTGGTGCAGGAAACCACTATTGCACTTGTATTAGTGTGGAAAAAACACTTTTTGCACTTGTGATAGTGTTGAAAAACCACTCTTCACACTTGTATTAGTGTTGAAAAACCACTTTTCGCACTTGTGTTAGTGTTGAAAAACCACTTTTCGCACTTGTGTTGGTGCAGGAAACCACTTTTGCACTTGTATTAGTGTGGAAAAAACACTTTTTGCACTTGTGATAGTGTTGAAAAACCACTTTTCGCACTTGTGTTAGTGTTGAAAAACCACTTTTCGCACTTGTGTTGGTGCAGGATACCACTTTTGCACTTGTATTAGTGTGGAAAAACCACTTTTCGCACTTGTGTTAGTGTTGAAAAACCACTTTTCGCACTTGTGTTAGTGTTGAAAAACCACTTTTAACACTTGTGTTAGTGTTGAAAAACCACTTTTCGCACTTGTGTTGGTGCAGGAAACCACTTTTGCACTTGTATTAGTGTGGAAAAAACACTTTTCGCACTTGTGTTAGTGTTGAAAAACCACTTTTCGCACTTGTGTTAGTGTTGAAAAACCACTTTTCGCACCTGTGTTGGTGCAGGAAACCACTTTTGCACTTGTATTAGTGTGGAAAAAACACTTTTTGCACTTGTGATAGTGTTGAAAAACCACTTTTCGCACTTGTGTTAGTGTTGAAAAACCACTTTTCGCACTTGTGTTGGTGCAGGAAACCACATTTGCACTTGTACTAGTGTGGAAAAACCACTTTTTGCACTTGTGTTAGTGTGGAAAAACCACTTTTCGCACTTGTGTTGGTGCAGGAAACCACTTTTGCACTTGTATTAGTGTGGAAAAAACACTTTTTGCACTTGTGATAGTGTTGAAAAACCACTTTTCGCACTTGTGTTAGTGTTGAAAAACCACATTTCACACTTGTGTTAGTGTTGAAAAACCACTTTTCGCACTTGTGTTGGTGCAGGAAGCCACTTTTGCACTTGTATTAGTGTGGAAAAAACACTTTTTGCATTTGTGATAGTGTTGAAAAACCACTTTTCGCACATGTGTTAGTGTTGAAAAACCACTTTTCGCACTTGTGTTGGTGCAGGAAAACACTTTTGCACTTGTATTAGTGTGGAAAAATCACTTTTCGCACTTGTGTTAGTGTTGAAAAACCACTTTTCGCACTTGTGTTAGTGTTGAAAAACCACTTTTCGCACTTGTGTTAGTGTTGAAAAACCACTTTTCGCACTTGTGTTGGTGCAGGAAACCACTTTTGCACTTGTACTAGTGTGGAAAAACCACTTTTCGCACTTGTGTTAGTGTGGAAAAACCACTTTTCGCACTTGTGTTGGTGCAGGAAACCACTTTTGTACTTGTATTAGTGTGGAAAAAACACTTTTTGCACTTGTGATAGTGTTGAAAAAACACTTTTCGCACTTGTGTTAGTGTTGAAAAACCACATTTCACACTTGTGTTAGTGTTGAAAAACCACTTTTCGCACTTGTGTTGGTGCAGGAAGCCACTTTTGCACTTGTATTAGTGTGGAAAAAACACTTTTTGCATTTGTGATAGTGTTGAAAAACCACTTTCCGCACATGTGTTAGTGTTGAAAAACCACTTTTCGCACTTGTGTTGGTGCAGGAAAACACTTTTGCACTTGTATTAGTGTGGAAAAATCACTTTTCGCACTTGTGTTAGTGTTGAAAAACCACTTTTCGCACTTGTGTTAGTGTTGGAAAACCACTTTTCGCACTTGTGTTAGTGTTGAAAAACCACTTTTCGCACTTGTGTTAGTGTTGAAAAACCACTTTTCGCACTTGTGTTAGTGTTGAAAAACCACTTTTCGCACTTGTGTTGGTGCAGGAAACCACTTTTGCACTTGTATTAGTGTGGAAAAACACTTTTCGCACTTGTGTTAGTGTTGAAAAACCACTTTTCGCACTTGTGTTAGTGTTGAAAAACCACTTTTCGCACTTGTGTTGGTGCAGGAAACCACTTTTGCACTTGTATTAGTGTGGAAAAACACTTTTTGCACTTGTGATAGTGTTGAAAAACCACTTTTCGCACTTGTGTTAGTGTTGAAAAACCACTTTTCGCACTTGTGTTGGTGCAGGAAACCACTTTTGCACTTGTATTAGTGTGGAAAAACCACTTTTCGCACTTGTGTTAGTGTTGAAAAACCACTTTTCGCACTTGTGTTAGTGTTGAAAAACCACTTTTCGCACTTGTGTTAGTGTTGAAAAACCACTTTTTGCACTTGTGTTGGTGCAGGAAACCACTTTTGCACTTGTATTAGTGTGGAAAAAACACTTTTCGCACTTGTGTTAGACTGTTAGTGTTGAAAAACCACTTTTCGCACTTGTGTTAGTGTTGAAAAACCACTTTTCGCACATGTGTTAGTGTTGAAAAACCACTTTTTGCACTTGTGATGGTGCAGGAAACCACTTTTGCACTTGTATTAGTGTGGAAAAAACACTTTTTGCACTTGTGTTAGAGTTGAAAAACCACTTTTCACACTTGTGTTGTTGCAGGAAACCACTTTTGCACTTGTATTAGTGTGGAAAAAACACTTTTTGCACTTGTGATAGTGTTGAAAAACCACATTTCGCACTTGCGTTAGTGTTGAAAAACCACTTTTCGCACTTGTGTTGGTGCAGGAAACCACTTTTGCAATTGTATTAGTGTGGAAAACCACTTTTCGCACTTGTGTTAGTGTTGAAAAACCACTTTTCACACTTGTGTTAGTGTTGAAAAACCACTTTTCCCACTTGTGTTGGTGCAGGAAACCACTTTTGCACTTGTATTAGTGTGGAAAAACCACTTTTCGCACTTGTGTTAGTGTTGAAAAACCACTTTTCGCACTTGTGTTGGTGCAGGAAACCACTTTTGCACTTGTATTAGTGTGGAAAAAACACTTTTTGCACTTGGGATAGTGTTGAAAAACCACTTTTCGCACTTGTGTTAGTGTTGAAAAACCACTTTTCGCACTTGTGTTGGTGCAGGAAACCACTATTGCACTTGTATTAGTGTGGAAAAAACACTTTTTGCACTTGTGATAGTGTTGAAAAACCACTCTTCACACTTGTATTAGTGTTGAAAAACCACTTTTCGCACTTGTGTTAGTGTTGAAAAACCACTTTTCGCACTTGTGTTGGTGCAGGAAACCACTTTTGCACTTGTATTAGTGTGGAAAAAACACTTTTTGCACTTGTGATAGTGTTGAAAAACCACTTTTCGCACTTGTGTTAGTGTTGAAAAACCACTTTTCGCACTTGTGTTGGTGCAGGATACCACTTTTGCACTTGTATTAGTGTGGAAAAACCACTTTTCGCACTTGTGTTAGTGTTGAAAAACCACTTTTCGCACTTGTGTTAGTGTTGAAAAACCACTTTTAACACTTGTGTTAGTGTTGAAAAACCACTTTTCGCACTTGTGTTGGTGCAGGAAACCACTTTTGCACTTGTATTAGTGTGGAAAAAACACTTTTCGCACTTGTGTTAGTGTTGAAAAACCACTTTTCGCACTTGTGTTAGTGTTGAAAAACCACTTTTCGCACCTGTGTTGGTGCAGGAAACCACTTTTGCACTTGTATTAGTGTGGAAAAAACACTTTTTGCACTTGTGATAGTGTTGAAAAACCACTTTTCGCACTTGTGTTAGTGTTGAAAAACCACTTTTCGCACTTGTGTTGGTGCAGGAAACCACTTTTGCACTTGTACTAGTGTGGAAAAACCACTTTTTGCACTTGTGTTAGTGTGGAAAAACCACTTTTCGCACTTGTGTTGGTGCAGGAAACCACTTTTGCACTTGTATTAGTGTGGAAAAAACACTTTTTGCACTTGTGATAGTGTTGAAAAACCACTTTTCGCACTTGTGTTAGTGTTGAAAAACCACATTTCACACTTGTGTTAGTGTTGAAAAACCACTTTTCGCACTTGTGTTGGTGCAGGAAGCCACTTTTGCACTTGTATTAGTGTGGAAAAAACACTTTTTGCATTTGTGATAGTGTTGAAAAACCACTTTTCGCACATGTGTTAGTGTTGAAAAACCACTTTTCGCACTTGTGTTGGTGCAGGAAAACACTTTTGCACTTGTATTAGTGTGGAAAAATCACTTTTCGCACTTGTGTTAGTGTTGAAAAACCACTTTTCGCACTTGTGTTAGTGTTGAAAAACCACTTTTCGCACTTGTGTTAGTGTTGAAAAACCACTTTTCGCACTTGTGTTAGTGTTGAAAAACCACTTTTCGCACTTGTGTTAGTGTTGAAAAACCACTTTTCGCACTTGTGTTGGTGCAGGAAACCACTTTTGCACTTGTATTAGTGTGGAAAAACACTTTTCGCACTTGTGTTAGTGTTGAAAAACCAATTTTCGCACTTGTGTTAGTGTTGAAAAACCACTTTTCGCACTTGTGTTGGTGCAGGAAACCACTTTTGCACTTGTATTAGTGTGGAAAAACACTTTTTGCACTTGTGATAGTGTTGAAAAACCACTTTTCGCACTTGTGTTAGTGTTGAAAAACCACTTTTCGCACTTGTGTTGGTGCAGGAAACCACTTTTGCACTTGTATTAGTGTGGAAAAACCACTTTTCGCACTTGTGTTAGTGTTGAAAAACCACTTTTTGCACTTGTGTTAGTGTTGAAAAACCACTTTTCGCACTTGTGTTAGTGTTGAAAAACCACTTTTTGCACTTGTGTTGGTGCAGGAAACCACTTTTGCACTTGTATTAGTGTGGAAAAAACACTTTTCGCACTTGTGTTAGACTGTTAGTGTTGAAAAACCACTTTTCGCACTTGTGTTAGTGTTGAAAAACCACTTTTCGCACATGTGTTAGTGTTGAAAAACCACTTTTTGCACTTGTGATGGTGCAGGAAACCACTTTTGCACTTGTATTAGTGTGGAAAAAACACTTTTTGCACTTGTGTTAGAGTTGAAAAACCACTTTTCGCACTTGTGTTGGTGCAGGAAACCACTTTTGCACTTGTATTAGTGTGGAAAAAACACTTTTTGCACTTGTGATAGTGTTGAAAAACCACATTTCGCACTTGCGTTAGTGTTGAAAAACCACTTTTCGCACTTGTGTTGGTGCAGGAAACCACTTTTGCACTTGTATTAGTGTGGAAAAAACACTTTTTGCACTTGTGATAGTGTTGAAAAACCACTTTTCGCACTTGTGTTAGTGTTGAAAAACCACTTTTCACACTTGTGTTGGTGCAGGATACCACTTTTGCACTTGTATTAGTGTGGAAAAACCACTTTTCGTACTTGTGTTAGTGTTGAAAAACCACTTTTCGCACTTGTGTTAGTGTTGAAAAACCACTTTTCGCACTTGTGTTAGTGTTGAAAAACCACTTTTCGCACTTGTGTTGGTGCAGGAAACCACTTTTGCACTTGTATTAGTGTGGAAAAAACACTTTTCGCACTTGTGTTAGTGTTGAAAAACCACTTTTCGCACTTGTGTTAGTGTTGCAAAAACACTTTTCGCACCTGGGTTGGTGCAGGAAACCACTTTTGCACTTGTATTAGTGTGGAAAAAACACTTTTTGTACTTGTGATAGTGTTGAAAAACCACTTTTTGCACTTGTGTTAGTGTTGAAAAACCACTTTTCGCACTTGTGTTGGTGCAGGAAACCACTTTTGCACTTGTATTAGTGTGGAAAACCACTTTTCGCACTTGTTTTGGTGCAGGAAACCACTTTTGCACTTGTATGAGTGTGGAAAAAACACTTTTTGCACTTATGATAGTGTTGAAAAACCACTTTTCGCACTTGTGTCAGCATTGAAAAACCTCTTTTTGCACTTGTGTTAGTGTTGAAAAACCACTTTTCGCACTTGTGTTGGTGCAGGAAACCACTTTTGCACTTGTATTAGTGTGGAAAAAACACTTTTTGCACTTGGGATAGTGTTGAAAAACCACTTTTCGCACTTGTGTTAGTGTTGAAAAACCACTTTTCGCACTTGTGTTGGTGCAGGAAACCACTATTGCACTTGTATTAGTGTGGAAAAAACACTTTTTGCACTTGTGATAGTGTTGAAAAACCACTCTTCACACTTGTATTAGTGTTGAAAAACCACTTTTCGCATTTGTGTTAGTGTTGAAAAACCACTTTTCGCACTTGTGTTGGTGCAGGAAACCACTTTTGCACTTGTATTAGTGTGGAAAAAACACTTTTTGCACTTGTGATAGTGTTGAAAAACCACTTTTCGCACTTGTGTTAGTGTTGAAAAACCACTTTTCGCACTTGTGTTGGTGCAGGATACCACTTTTGCACTTGTATTAGTGTGGAAAAACCACTTTTCGCACTTGTGTTAGTGTTGAAAAACCACTTTTCGCACTTGTGTTAGTGTTGAAAAACCACTTTTCGCACTTGTGTTAGTGTTGAAAAACCACTTTTCGCACCTGTGTTGGTGCAGGAAACCACTTTTGCACTTGTATTAGTGTGGAAAAACACTTTTTGCACTTGTGATAGTGTTGAAAAACCACTTTTCGCACTTGTGTTAGTGTTGAAAAACCACTTTTCGCACTTGTGTTGGTGCAGGAAACCACTTTTGCACTTGTACTAGTGTGGAAAAACCACTTTTCGCACTTGTGTTAGTGTGGAAAAACCACTTTTCGCACTTGTGTTGGTGCAGGAAACCACTTTTGTACTTGTATTAGTGTGGAAAAAACACTTTTTGCACTTGTGATAGTGTTGAAAAACCACTTTTCGCACTTGTGTTAGTGTTGAAAAACCACATTTCACACTTGTGTTAGTGTTGAAAAACCACTTTTCGCACTTGTGTTGGTGCAGGAAGCCACTTTTGCACTTGTATTAGTGTGGAAAAAACACTTTTTGCATTTGTGATAGTGTTGAAAAACCACTTTTCGCACATGTGTTAGTGTTGAAAAACCACTTTTCGCACTTGTGTTGGTGCAGGAAAACACTTTTGCACTTGTATTAGTGTGGAAAAATCACTTTTCGCACTTGTGTTAGTGTTGAAAAACCACTTTTCGCACTTGTGTTAGTGTTGGAAAACCACTTTTCGCACTTGTGTTAGTGTTGAAAAACCACTTTTCGCACTTGTGTTAGTGTTGAAAAACCACTTTTCGCACTTGTGTTAGTGTTGAAAAACCACTTTTCGCACTTGTGTTGGTGCAGGAAACCACTTTTGCACTTGTATTAGTGTGGAAAAACACTTTTCGCACTTGTGTTAGTGTTGAAAAACCACTTTTCGCACTTGTGTTAGTGTTGAAAAACCACTTCTCGCACTTGTGTTGGTGCAGGAAACCACTTTTGCACTTGTATTAGTGTGGAAAAACACTTTTTGCACTTGTGATAGTGTTGAAAAACCACTTTTCGCACTTGTGTTAGTGTTGAAAAACCACTTTTCGCACTTGTGTTGGTGCAGGAAACCACTTTTGCACTTGTATTAGTGTGGAAAAACCACTTTTCGCACTTGTGTTAGTGTTGAAAAACCACTTTTCGCACTTGTGTTAGTGTTGAAAAACCACTTTTCGCACTTGTGTTAGTGTTGAAAAACCACTTTTTGCACTTGTGTTGGTGCAGGAAACCACTTTTGCACTTGTATTAGTGTGGAAAAAACACTTTTCGCACTTGTGTTAGACTGTTAGTGTTGAAAAACCACTTTTCGCACTTGTGTTAGTGTTGAAAAACCACTTTTCGCACATGTGTTAGTGTTGAAAAACCACTTTTTGCACTTGTGATGGTGCAGGAAACCACTTTTGCACTTGTATTAGTGTGGAAAAAACACTTTTTGCACTTGTGTTAGAGTTGAAAAACCACTTTTCACACTTGTGTTGTTGCAGGAAACCACTTTTGCACTTGTATTAGTGTGGAAAAAACACTTTTTGCACTTGTGATAGTGTTGAAAAACCACATTTCGCACTTGCGTTAGTGTTGAAAAACCACTTTTCGCACTTGTGTTGGTGCAGGAAACCACTTTTGCAATTGTATTAGTGTGGAAAACCACTTTTCGCACTTGTGTTAGTGTTGAAAAACCACTTTTCACACTTGTGTTAGTGTTGAAAAACCACTTTTCCCACTTGTGTTGGTGCAGGAAACCACTTTTGCACTTGTATTAGTGTGGAAAAACCACTTTTCGCACTTGTGTTAGTGTTGAAAAACCACTTTTCGCACTTGTGTTGGTGCAGGAAACCACTTTTGCACTTGTATTAGTTTGGAAAAAACACTTTTTGCACTTGTGATAGTGTTGAAAAACCACTTTTCGCACTTGTGTTAGTGTTGAAAAACCACTTTTCGCACTTGTGTTGGTGCAGGAAACCACTTTTGCACTTGTATTAGTGTGGAAAAACCACTTTTCGCACTTGTGTTAGTGTTGAAAAACCACTTTTCGCACTTGTGTTAGTGTTGAAAAACCACTTTTCGCACTTGTGTTGGTGCAGGAAACCACTTTTGCACTTGTATTAGTGTGGAAAAAACACTTTTCGCACTTGTGTTAGTGTTGAAAAACCACTTTTCGCACTTGTGTTAGTGTTGAAAAACCACTTTTCGCACCTGTGTTGGTGCAGGAAACCACTTTTGCACTTGTATTAGTGTGGGAAAACCACTTTTCGCACTTGTGTTAGTGTTGAAAACCACTTTTTGCACTTGTGTTAGTGTTGAAAAACCACTTTTCGCACTTGTGTTGGTGCAGGAAACCACTTTTGCACTTGTATTAGTGTGGAAAAAACACTTTTTGCACTTGTGATAGTGTTGAAAAACCACTTTTCGCACTTGTGTTAGTGTTGAAAAACCACTTTTCGCACTTGTGTTGGTGCAGGAAACCACTTTTGCACTTGTATTAGTGTTGAAAAACCACTTTTCGCATTTGTGTTAGTGTTGAAAAACCACTTTTTGCACTCGTGTTAGTGTTGAAAAACCACTTTTCGCACTTGTGTTGGTGCAGGAAACCACTTTTGCACTTGTATTAGTGTGGAAAAAACACTTTTCGCACTTGTGTTAGTGTTGAAAAACCACTTTTCGCACTTGTGTTAGTGTTGAAAAACCACTTTTCGCACCTGTGTTGGTGCAGGAAACCACTTTTGCACTTGTATTAGTGTGGGAAAACCACTTTTCGCACTTGTGTTAGTGTTGAAAAACCACTTTTTGCACTTGTGTTAGTGTTGAAAAACCACTTTTCGCACTTGTGTTGGTGCAGGAAACCACTTTTGCACTTGTATTAGTGTGGAAAAAACACTTTTTGCACTTGTGATAGTGTTGAAAAACCACTTTTCGCACTTGTGTTAGTGTTGAAAAACCACTTTTCCCACTTGTGTTGGTGCAGGAAACCACTTTTGCACTTGTATTAGTGTGGAAAAACCACTTTTCGCACTTGTGTTAGTGTTGAAAAACCACTTTTCGCACTTGTGTTGGTGCAGGAAACCACTTTTGGACTTGTATTAGTGTGGAAAAAACACTTTTTGCACTTGTGATAGTGTTGAAAAACCACTTTTCGCACTTGTGTTAGTGTTGAAAAACCACTTTTCACACTTGCGTTGGTGCAGGAAACCACTTTTGCACTTGTATTAGTGTGGAAAAAACATTTTTCGCACTTGTGTTAGTGTTGAAAAACCACTTTTCGCACTTGTGTTAGTGTTGAAAAACCACTTTTCGCACTTGTGTTGGTGCAGGAAACCACTTTTGCACTTGTATTAGTGTGGAAAAAACACTTTTCGCACTTGTGTTAGTGTTGAAAAACCATTTTTGCACTTGTGTTAGTGTTGAAAAACCACTTTTCGCACCTGTTTTGGTGCAGGAAACCACTTTTGCACTTGTATTAGTGTGGAAAAAACACTTTTTGCACTTGTGATAGTGTTGAAAAACCACTTTTCGCACTTGTGTTAGTGTTGAAAAACCACTTTTCGCACTTGTGTTGGTGCAGGAAACCACTTTTGCACTTGTATTAGTGTGGAAAAACCACTTTTCGCACTTGTGTTAGTGTGGAAAAACCACTTTTCGCACTTGTGTTGGTGCAGGAAACCACTTTTGCACTTGTATTAGTGTGGAAAAAACACTTTTCGCACTTGTGTTAGTGTTGAAAAACCACTTTTCGCACTTGTGTTGGTGCAGGAAACCACTTTTGCACTTGTATTAGTGTGGAAAAACCACTTTTCGCACTTGTGTTGGTGCAGGAAACCACTTTTGCACTTGTATTAGTGTGGAAAAAACACTTTTCGCACTTGTGTTAGTGTTGAAAAACCACTTTTCGCACTTGTGTTGGTGCAGGAAACCACTTTTGCACTTGTATTAGTGTGGCAAAACCACTTTTCACACTTGTGTTAGTGTGGAAAAACCACTTTTTGCACTTGTGATAGTGTTGAAAAACCACTTTTCGCACTTGTGTTAGTGTTGAAAAACCACATTTCAGACTTGTGTTAGTGTTGAAAAACCACTTTTCGCACTTGTGTTGGTGCAGGAAGCCACTTTTGCACTTGTATTAGTGTGGAAAAAACACTTTTTGCATTTGTGATAGTGTTGAAAAACCACTTTTCGCACATGTGTTAGTGTTGAAAAACCACTTTTCGCACTTGTGTTGGTGCAGGAAAACACTTTTGCACTTGTATTAGTGTGGAAAAATCACTTTTCGCACTTGTGTTAGTGTTGAAAAACCACTTTTCGCACTTGTGTTAGTGTTGGAAAACCACTTTTCGCACTTGTGTTAGTGTTGAAAAACCACTTTTCGCACTTGTGTTAGTGTTGAAAAACCACTTTTCACACTTGTGTTAGTGTTGAAAAACCACTTTTCGCACTTGTGTTGGTGCAGGAAACCACTTTTGCACTTGTATTAGTGTGGAAAAACACTTTTTGCACTTGTGTTAGTGTTGAAAAACCAATTTTCGCACTTGTGTTAGTGTTGAAAAACCACTTTTCGCACTTGTGTTGGTGCAGGAAACCACTTTTGCACTTGTATTAGTGTGGAAAAACACTTTTTGCACTTGTGATAGTGTTGAAAAACCACTTTTCGCACTTGTGTTAGTGTTGAAAAACCACTTTTCGCACTTGTGTTGGTGCAGGAAACCACTTTTGCACTTGTATTAGTGTGGAAAAACCACTTTTCGCACTTGTGTTAGTGTTGAAAAACCACTTTTCGCACTTGTGTTAGTGTTGAAAAACCACTTTTTGCACTTGTGTTGGTGCAGGAAACCACTTTTGCACTTGTATTAGTGTGGAAAAAACACTTTTCGCACTTGTGTTAGACTGTTAGTGTTGAAAAACCACTTTTTGCACTTGTGTTATTGTTGAAAAACCACTTTTCGCACATGTGTTAGTGTTGAAAAACCACTTTTTGCACTTGTGATGGTGCAGGAAACCACTTTTGCACTTGTATTAGTGTGGAAAAAACACTTTTTGCACTTGTGTTAGAGTTGAAAAACCACTTTTCGTACTTGTGTTGGTGCAGGAAACCACTTTTGCACTTGTATTAGTGTGGAAAAAACACTTTTCGCACTTGTGTTAGTGTTGGAAAACCACTTTTCGCACTTGTGTTAGTGTTGAAAAACCACTTTTCGCACTTGTGTTAGTGTTGAAAAACCACTTTTCGCAATTGTGTTAGTGTTGAAAAACCACTTTTCGCACTTGTGTTGGTGCAGGAAACCACTTTTGCACTTGTATTAGTGTGGAAAAACACTTTTCGCACTTGTGTTAGTGTTGAAAAACCACTTTTCGCACTTGTGTTAGTGTTGAAAAACCACTTTTCGCACTTGTGTTGGTGCAGGAAACCACTTTTGCACTTGTATTAGTGTGGAAAAACACTTTTTGCACTTGTGATAGTGTTGAAAAACCACTTTTCGCACTTGTGTTAGTGTTGAAAAACCACTTTTCGCACTTGTGTTGGTGCAGGAAACCACTTTTGCACTTGTATTAGTGTGGAAAAACCACTTTTCGCACTTGTGTTAGTGTTGAAAAACCACTTTTCGCACTTGTGTTAGTGTTGAAAAACCACTTTTCGCACTTGTGTTAGTGTTGAAAAACCACTTTTTGCACTTGTGTTGGTGCAGGAAACCACTTTTGCACTTGTATTAGTGTGGAAAAAACACTTTTCGCACTTGTGTTAGACTGTTAGTGTTGAAAAACCACTTTTCGCACTTGTGTTAGTGTTGAAAAACCACTTTTCGCACATGTGTTAGTGTTGAAAAACCACTTTTTGCACTTGTGATGGTGCAGGAAACCACTTTTGCACTTGTATTAGTGTGGAAAAAACACTTTTTGCACTTGTGTTAGAGTTGAAAAACCACTTTTCACACGTGTGTTGTTGCAGGAAACCACTTTTGCACTTGTATTAGTGTGGAAAAAACACTTTTTGCACTTGTGATAGTGTTGAAAAACCACATTTCGCACTTGCGTTAGTGTTGAAAAACCACTTTTCGCACTTGTGTTGGTGCAGGAAACCACTTTTGCACTTGTATTAGTGTGGAAAACCACTTTTCGCACTTGTGTTAGTGTTGAAAAACCACTTTTCACACTTGTGTTAGTGTTGAAAAACCACTTTTCCCACTTGTGTTGGTGCAGGAAACCACTTTTGCACTTGTATTAGTGTGGAAAAACCACTTTTCGCACTTGTGTTAGTGTTGAAAAACCACTTTTCGCACTTGTGTTGGTGCAGGAAACCACTTTTGCACTTGTATTAGTTTGGAAAAAACACTTTTTGCACTTGTGATAGTGTTGAAAAACCACTTTTCGCACTTGTGTTAGTGTTGAAAAACCACTTTTCGCACTTGTGTTGGTGCAGGAAACCACTTTTGCACTTGTATTAGTGTGGAAAAACCACTTTTCGCACTTGTGTTAGTGTTGAAAAACCACTTTTCGCACTTGTGTTAGTGTTGAAAAACCACTTTTCGCACTTGTGTTGGTGCAGGAAACCACTTTTGCACTTGTATTAGTGTGGAAAAAACACTTTTCGCACTTGTGTTAGTGTTGAAAAACCACTTTTCGCACTTGTGTTAGTGTTGAAAAACCACTTTTCGCACCTGTGTTGGTGCAGGAAACCACTTTTGCACTTGTATTAGTGTGGGAAAACCACTTTTCGCACTTGTGTTAGTGTTGAAAAACCACTTTTTGCACTTGTGTTAGTGTTGAAAAACCACTTTTCGCACTTGTGTTGGTGCAGGAAACCACTTTTGCACTTGTATTAGTGTGGAAAAAACACTTTTTGCACTTGTGATAGTGTTGAAAAACCACTTTTCGCACTTGTGTTAGTGTTGAAAAACCACTTTTCCCACTTGTGTTGGTGCAGGAAACCACTTTTGCACTTGTATTAGTGTGGAAAAACCACTTTTCGCACTTGTGTTAGTGTTGAAAAACCACTTTTCGCACTTGTGTTGGTGCAGGAAACCACTTTTGGACTTGTATTAGTGTGGAAAAAACACTTTTTGCACTTGTGATAGTGTTGAAAAACCACTTTTCGCACTTGTGTTAGTGTTGAAAAACCACTTTTCGCACTTGTGTTGGTGCAGGAAACCACTTTTGCACTTGTATTAGTGTGGAAAAAACATTTTTCGCACTTGTGTTAGTGTTGAAAAACCACTTTTCGCACTTGTGTTAGTGTTGAAAAACCACTTTTCGCACTTGTGTTGGTGCAGGAAACCACTTTTGCACTTGTATTAGTGTGGAAAAAACACTTTTCGCACTTGTGTTAGTGTTGAAAAACCATTTTTGCACTTGTGTTAGTGTTGAAAAACCACTTTTCGCACCTGTTTTGGTGCAGGAAACCACTTTTGCACTTGTATTAGTGTGGAAAAAACACTTTTTGCACTTGTGATAGTGTTGAAAAACCACTTTTCGCACTTGTGTTAGTGTTGAAAAACCACTTTTCGCACTTGTGTTGGTGCAGGAAACCACTTTTGCACTTGTATTAGTGTGGAAAAACCACTTTTCGCACTTGTGTTAGTGTGGAAAAACCACTTTTCGCACTTGTGTTGGTGCAGGAAACCACTTTTGCACTTGTATTAGTGTGGAAAAAACACTTTTCGCACTTGTGTTAGTGTTGAAAAACCACTTTTCGCACTTGTGTTGGTGCAGGAAACCACTTTTGCACTTGTATTAGTGTGGAAAAACCACTTTTCGCACTTGTGTTGGTGCAGGAAACCACTTTTGCACTTGTATTAGTGTGGAAAAAACACTTTTCGCACTTGTGTTAGTGTTGAAAAACCACTTTTCGCACTTGTGTTGGTGCAGGAAACCACTTTTGCACTTGTATTAGTGTGGCAAAACCACTTTTCACACTTGTGTTAGTGTGGAAAAACCACTTTTTGCACTTGTGATAGTGTTGAAAAACCACTTTTCGCACTTGTGTTAGTGTTGAAAAACCACATTTCACACTTGTGTTAGTGTTGAAAAACCACTTTTCGCACTTGTGTTGGTGCAGGAAGCCACTTTTGCACTTGTATTAGTGTGGAAAAAACACTTTTTGCATTTGTGATAGTGTTGAAAAACCACTTTTCGCACATGTGTTAGTGTTGAAAAACCACTTTTCGCACTTGTGTTGGTGCAGGAAAACACTTTTGCACTTGTATTAGTGTGGAAAAATCACTTTTCGCACTTGTGTTAGTGTTGAAAAACCACTTTTCGCACTTGTGTTAGTGTTGGAAAACCACTTTTCGCACTTGTGTTAGTGTTGAAAAACCACTTTTCGCACTTGTGTTAGTGTTGAAAAACCACTTTTCACACTTGTGTTAGTGTTGAAAAACCACTTTTCGCACTTGTGTTGGTGCAGGAAACCACTTTTGCACTTGTATTAGTGTGGAAAAACACTTTTTGCACTTGTGTTAGTGTTGAAAAACCAATTTTCGCACTTGTGTTAGTGTTGAAAAACCACTTTTCGCACTTGTGTTGGTGCAGGAAACCACTTTTGCACTAGTATTAGTGTGGAAAAACACTTTTTGCACTTGTGATAGTGTTGAAAAACCACTTTTCGCACTTGTGTTAGTGTTGAAAAACCACTTTTCGCACTTGTGTTGGTGCAGGAAACCACTTTTGCACTTGTATTAGTGTGGAAAAAACACTTTTCGCACTTGTGTTAGTGTTGAAAAACCACTTTTCGCACTTGTGTTAGTGTTGAAAAACCACTTTTCGCACTTGTGTTAGTGTTGAAAAACCACTTTTTGCACTTGTGTTGGTGCAGGAAACCACTTTTGCACTTGTATTAGTGTGGAAAAAACACTTTTCGCACTTGTGTTAGACTGTTAGTGTTGAAAAACCACTTTTCGCACTTGGGTTAGTGTTGAAAAACCACTTTTCGCACATGTGTTAGTGTTGAAAAACCACTTTTTGCACTTGTGATGGTGCAGGAAACCACTTTTGCACTTGTATTAGTGTGGAAAAAACACTTTTTGCACTTGTGTTAGAGTTGAAAAACCACTTTTCGCACTTGTGTTGGTGCAGGAAACCACTTTTGCACTTGTATTAGTGTAGAAAAAACACTTTTTGCACTTGTGATAGTGTTGAAAAACCACATTTTGCACTTGCGTTAGTGTTGAAAAACCACTTTTCGCACTTGTGTTGGTGCAGGAAACCACTTTTGCAATTGTATTAGTGTGGAAAAAACACTTTTTGCACTTGTGATAGTGTTGAAAAACCACTTTTCACACTTGTGTTGGTGCAGGATACCACTTTTGCACTTGTATTAGTGTGGAAAAACCACTTTTCGTACTTGTGTTAGTGTTGAAAAACCACTTTTCGCACTTGTGTTAGTGTTGAAAAACCACTTTTCGCACTTGTGTTAGTGTTGAAAAACCACTTTTCGCACTTGTGTTGGTGCAGGAAACCACTTTTGCACTTGTATTAGTGTGGAAAAAACACTTTTCGCACTTGTGTTAGTGTTGAAAAACCACTTTTCGCACTTGCGTTAGTGTTGCAAAAACACTTTTCGCACCTGGGTTGGTGCAGGAAACCACTTTTGCACTTGTATTAGTGTGGAAAAAACACTTTTTGCACTTGTGATAGTGTTGAAAAACCACTTTTTGCACTTGTGTTAGTGTTGAAAAACCACTTTTCGCACTTGTGTTGGTGCAGGAAACCACTTTTGCACTTGTATTAGTGTGGAAAACCACTTTTCGCACTTGTTTTGGTGCAGGAAACCACTTTTGCACTTGTATGAGTGTGGAAAAAACACTTTTTGCACTTATGATAGTGTTGAAAAACCACTTTTCGCACTTGTGTCAGCATTGAAAAACCACTTTTCGCACTTGTGTTAGTGTTGAAAAACCACTTTTCGCACTTGTGTTGGTGCAGGAAACCACTTTTGCACTTGTATTAGTGTGGAAAAAACACTTTTTGCACTTGGGATAGTGTTGAAAAACCACTTTTCGCACTTGTGTTAGTGTTGAAAAACCACTTTTCGCACTTGTGTTGGTGCAGGAAACCACTATTGCACTTGTATTAGTGTGGAAAAAACACTTTTTGCACTTGTGATAGTGTTGAAAAACCACTCTTCACACTTGTATTAGTGTTGAAAAACCACTTTTCGCACTTGTGTTAGTGTTGAAAAACCACTTTTCGCACTTGTGTTGGTGCAGGAAACCACTTTTGCACTTGTATTAGTGTGGAAAAAACACTTTTTGCACTTGTGATAGTGTTGAAAAACCACTTTTCGCACTTGTGTTAGTGTTGAAAAACCACTTTTCGCACTTGTGTTGGTGCAGGATACCACTTTTGCACTTGTATTAGTGTGGAAAAACCACTTTTCGCACTTGTGTTAGTGTTGAAAAACCACTTTTCGCACTTGTGTTAGTGTTGAAAAACCACTTTTAACACTTGTGTTAGTGTTGAAAAACCACTTTTCGCACTTGTGTTGGTGCAGGAAACCACTTTTGCACTTGTATTAGTGTGGAAAAAACACTTTTCGCACTTGTGTTAGTGTTGAAAAACCACTTTTCGCACTTGTGTTAGTGTTGAAAAACCACTTTTCGCACCTGTGTTGGTGCAGGAAACCACTTTTGCACTTGTATTAGTGTGGAAAAAACACTTTTTGCACTTGTGATAGTGTTGAAAAACCACTTTTCGCACTTGTGTTAGTGTTGAAAAACCACTTTTCGCACTTGTGTTGGTGCAGGAAACCACTTTTGCACTTGTACTAGTGTGGAAAAACCACTTTTCGCACTTGTGTTAGTGTGGAAAAACCACTTTTCGCACTTGTGTTGGTGCAGGAAACCACTTTTGCACTTGTATTAGTGTGGAAAAAACACTTTTTGCACTTGTGATAGTGTTGAAAAACCACTTTTCGCACTTGTGTTAGTGTTGAAAAACCACATTTCACACTTGTGTTAGTGTTGAAAAACCACTTTTCGCACTTGTGTTGGTGCAGGAAGCCACTTTTGCACTTGTATTAGTGTGGAAAAAACACTTTTTGCATTTGTGATAGTGTTGAAAAACCACTTTTCGCACATGTGTTAGTGTTGAAAAACCACTTTTCGCACTTGTGTTGGTGCAGGAAAACACTTTTGCACTTGTATTAGTGTGGAAAAATCACTTTTCGCACTTGTGTTAGTGTTGAAAAACCACTTTTCGCACTTGTGTTAGTGTTGGAAAACCACTTTTCGCACTTGTGTTAGTGTTGAAAAACCACTTTTCGCACTTGTGTTAGTGTTGAAAAACCACTTTTCGCACTTGTGTTAGTGTTGAAAAACCACTTTTCGCACTTGTGTTGGTGCAGGAAACCACTTTTGCACTTGTATTAGTGTGGAAAAACACTTTTTGCACTTGTGATAGTGTTGAAAAACCACTTTTCGCACTTGTGTTAGTGTTGAAAAACCACTTTTCGCACTTGTGTTGGTGCAGGAAACCACTTTTGCACTTGTATTAGTGTGGAAAAACCACTTTTCGCACTTGTGTTAGTGTTGAAAAACCACTTTTCGCACTTGTGTTAGTGTTGAAAAACCACTTTTCGCACTTGTGTTAGTGTTGAAAAACCACTTTTTGCACTTGTGTTGGTGCAGGAAACCACTTTTGCACTTGTATTAGTGTGGAAAAAACACTTTTCGCACTTGTGTTAGACTGTTAGTGTTGAAAAACCACTTTTCGCACTTGTGTTAGTGTTGAAAAACCACTTTTCGCACATGTGTTAGTGTTGAAAAACCACTTTTTGCACTTGTGATGGTGCAGGAAACCACTTTTGCACTTGTATTAGTGTGGAAAAAACACTTTTTGCACTTGTGTTAGAGTTGAAAAACCACTTTTCGCACTTGTGTTGGTGCAGGAAACCACTTTTGCACTTGTATTAGTGTGGAAAAAACACTTTTTGCACTTGTGATAGTGTTGAAAAACCACATTTCGCACTTGCGTTAGTGTTGAAAAACCACTTTTCGCACTTGTGTTGGTGCAGGAAACCACTTTTGCACTTGTATTAGTGTGGAAAAAACACTTTTTGCACTTGTGATAGTGTTGAAAAACCACTTTTCGCACTTGTGTTAGTGTTGAAAAACCACTTTTCACACTTGTGTTGGTGCAGGATACCACTTTTGCACTTGTATTAGTGTGGAAAAACCACTTTTCGTACTTGTGTTAGTGTTGAAAAACCACTTTTCGCACTTGTGTTAGTGTTGAAAAACCACTTTTCGCACTTGTGTTAGTGTTGAAAAACCACTTTTCGCACTTGTGTTGGTGCAGGAAACCAGTTTTGCACTTGTATTAGTGTGGAAAAAACACTTTTCGCACTTGTGTTAGTGTTGAAAAACCACTTTTCGCACTTGTGTTAGTGTTGCAAAAACACTTTTCGCACCTGGGTTGGTGCAGGAAACCACTTTTGCACTTGTATTAGTGTGGAAAAAACACTTTTTGCACTTGTGATAGTGTTGAAAAACCACTTTTTGCACTTGTGTTAGTGTTGAAAAACCACTTTTCGCACTTGTGTTGGTGCAGGAAACCACTTTTGCACTTGTATTAGTGTGGAAAACCACTTTTCGCACTTGTTTTGGTGCAGGAAACCACTTTTGCACTTGTATGAGTGTGGAAAAAACACTTTTTGCACTTATGATAGTGTTGAAAAACCACTTTTCGCACTTGTGTCAGCATTGAAAAACCACTTTTCGCACTTGTGTTAGTGTTGAAAAACCACTTTTCGCACTTGTGTTAGTGTTGAAAAACCACTTTTCGCACTTGTGTTAGTGTTGAAAAACCACTTTTCGCACTTGTGTTGGTGCAGGAAACCACTTTTGCACTTGTATTAGTGTGGAAAAACACTTTTTGCACTTGTGATAGTGTTGAAAAACCACTTTTCGCACTTGTGTTAGTGTTGAAAAACCACTTTTCGCACTTGTGTTGGTGCAGGAAACCACTTTTGCACTTGTATTAGTGTGGAAAAACCACTTTTCGCACTTGTGTTAGTGTTGAAAAACCACTTTTCGCACTTGTGTTAGTGTTGAAAAACCACTTTTCGCACTTGTGTTAGTGTTGAAAAACCACTTTTTGCACTTGTGTTGGTGCAGGAAACCACTTTTGCACTTGTATTAGTGTGGAAAAAACACTTTTCGCACTTGTGTTAGACTGTTAGTGTTGAAAAACCACTTTTCACACTTGTGTTAGTGTTGAAAAACCACTTTTCGCACATGTGTTAGTGTTGAAAAACCACTTTTTGCACTTGTGATGGTGCAGGAAACCACTTTTGCACTTGTATTAGTGTGGAAAAAACACTTTTTGCACTTGTGTTAGAGTTGAAAAACCACTTTTCGCACTTGTGTTGGTGCAGGAAACCACTTTTGCACTTGTATTAGTGTGGAAAAAACACTTTTTGCACTTGTGATAGTGTTGAAAAACCACATTTCGCACTTGCGTTAGTGTTGAAAAACCACTTTTCGCACTTGTGTTGGTGCAGGAAACCACTTTTGCACTTGTATTAGTGTGGAAAAAACACTTTTTGCACTTGTGATAGTGTTGAAAAACCACTTTTCGCACTTGTGTTAGTGTTGAAAAACCACTTTTCACACTTGTGTTGGTGCAGGATACCACTTTTGCACTTGTATTAGTGTGGAAAAACCACTTTTCGTACTTGTGTTAGTGTTGAAAAACCACTTTTCGCACTTGTGTTAGTGTTGAAAAACCACTTTTCGCACTTGTGTTAGTGTTGAAAAACCACTTTTCGCACTTGTGTTGGTGCAGGAAACCACTTTTGCACTTGTATTAGTGTGGAAAAAACACTTTTCGCACTTGTGTTAGTGTTGAAAAACCACTTTTCGCACTTGTGTTAGTGTTGCAAAAACACTTTTCGCACCTGGGTTGGTGCAGGAAACCACTTTTGCACTTGTATTAGTGTGGAAAACCACTTTTCGCACTTGTTTTGGTGCAGGAAACCACTTTTGCACTTGTATGAGTGTGGAAAAAACACTTTTTGCACTTATGATAGTGTTGAAAAACCACTTTTCGCACTTGTGTCAGCATTGAAAAACCACTTTTCGCACTTGTGTTAGTGTTGAAAAACCACTTTTCGCACTTGTGTTAGTGTTGAAAAACCACTTTTCGCACTTGTGTTAGTGTTGAAAAACCACTTTTCGCACTTGTGTTGGTGCAGGAAACCACTTTTGCACTTGTATTAGTGTGGAAAAACACTTTTTGCACTTGTGATAGTGTTGAAAAACCACTTTTCGCACTTGTGTTAGTGTTGAAAAACCACTTTTCGCACTTGTGTTGGTGCAGGAAACCACTTTTGCACTTGTATTAGTGTGGAAAAACCACTTTTCGCACTTGTGTTAGTGTTGAAAAACCACTTTTCGCACTTGTGTTAGTGTTGAAAAACCACTTTTCGCACTTGTGTTAGTGTTGAAAAACCACTTTTTGCACTTGTGTTGGTGCAGGAAACCACTTTTGCACTTGTATTAGTGTGGAAAAAACACTTTTCGCACTTGTGTTAGACTGTTAGTGTTGAAAAACCACTTTTCGCACTTGTGTTAGTGTTGAAAAACCACTTTTCGCACATGTGTTAGTGTTGAAAAACCACTTTTTGCACTTGTGATGGTGCAGGAAACCACTTTTGCACTTGTATTAGTGTGGAAAAAACACTTTTTGCACTTGTGTTAGAGTTGAAAAACCACTTTTCGCACTTGTGTTGGTGCAGGAAACCACTTTTGCACTTGTATTAGTGTGGAAAAAACACTTTTTGCACTTGTGATAGTGTTGAAAAACCACATTTCGCACTTGCGTTAGTGTTGAAAAACCACTTTTCGCACTTGTGTTGGTGCAGGAAACCACTTTTGCACTTGTATTAGTGTGGAAAAAACACTTTTTGCACTTGTGATAGTGTTGAAAAACCACTTTTCGCACTTGTGTTAGTGTTGAAAAACCACTTTTCACACTTGTGTTGGTGCAGGATACCACTTTTGCACTTGTATTAGTGTGGAAAAACCACTTTTCGTACTTGTGTTAGTGTTGAAAAACCACTTTTCGCACTTGTGTTAGTGTTGAAAAACCACTTTTCGCACTTGTGTTAGTGTTGAAAAACCACTTTTCGCACTTGTGTTGGTGCAGGAAACCACTTTTGCACTTGTATTAGTGTGGAAAAAACACTTTTCGCACTTGTGTTAGTGTTGAAAAACCACTTTTCGCACTTGTGTTAGTGTTGCAAAAACACTTTTCGCACCTGGGTTGGTGCAGGAAACCACTTTTGCACTTGTATTAGTGTGGAAAAAACACTTTTTGCACTTGTGATAGTGTTGAAAAACCACTTTTTGCACTTGTGTTAGTGTTGAAAAACCACTTTTCGCACTTGTGTTGGTGCAGGAAACCACTTTTGCACTTGTATTAGTGTGGAAAACCACTTTTCGCACTTGTTTTGGTGCAGGAAACCACTTTTGCACTTGTATGAGTGTGGAAAAAACACTTTTTGCACTTATGATAGTGTTGAAAAACCACTTTTCGCACTTGTGTCAGCATTGAAAAACCACTTTTCGCACTTGTGTTAGTGTTGAAAAACCACTTTTTGCACTTGTGTTGGTGCAGGAAACCACTTTTGCACTTGTATTAGTGTGGAAAAAACACTTTTTGCACTTGGGATAGTGTTGAAAAACCACTTTTCGCACTTGTGTTAGTGTTGAAAAACCACTTTTCGCACTTGTGTTGGTGCAGGAAACCACTATTGCACTTGTATTAGTGTGGAAAAAACACTTTTTGCACTTGTGATAGTGTTGAAAAACCACTCTTCACACTTGTATTAGTGTTGAAAAACCACTTTTCGCACTTGTGTTAGTGTTGAAAAACCACTTTTCGCACTTGTGTTGGTGCAGGAAACCACTTTTGCACTTGTATTAGTGTGGAAAAAACACTTTTTGCACTTGTGATAGTGTTGAAAAACCACTTTTCGCACTTGTGTTAGTGTTGAAAAACCACTTTTCGCACTTGTGTTGGTGCAGGATACCACTTTTGCACTTGTATTAGTGTGGAAAAACCACTTTTCGCACTTGTGTTAGTGTTGAAAAACCACTTTTCGCACTTGTGTTAGTGTTGAAAAACCACTTTTAACACTTGTGTTAGTGTTGAAAAACCACTTTTCGCACTTGTGTTGGTGCAGGAAACCACTTTTGCACTTGTATTAGTGTGGAAAAAACACTTTTCGCACTTGTGTTAGTGTTGAAAAACCACTTTTCGCACTTGTGTTAGTGTTGAAAAACCACTTTTCGCACCTGTGTTGGTGCAGGAAACCACTTTTGCACTTGTATTAGTGTGGAAAAAACACTTTTTGCACTTGTGATAGTGTTGAAAAACCACTTTTCACACTTGTGTTAGTGTTGAAAAACCACTTTTCGCACTTGTGTTGGTGCAGGAAACCACTTTTGCACTTGTACTAGTGTGGAAAAACCACTTTTCGCACTTGTGTTAGTGTGGAAAAACCACTTTTCGCACTTGTGTTGGTGCAGGAAACCACTTTTGCACTTGTATTAGTGTGGAAAAAACACTTTTTGCACTTGTGATAGTGTTGAAAAACCACTTTTCGCACTTGTGTTAGTGTTGAAAAAACACATTTCACACTTGTGTTAGTGTTGAAAAACCACTTTTCGCACTTGTGTTGGTGCAGGAAGCCACTTTTGCACTTGTATTAGTGTGGAAAAAACACTTTTTGCATTTGTGATAGTGTTGAAAAACCACTTTTCGCACATGTGTTAGTGTTGAAAAACCACTTTTCGCACTTGTGTTGGTGCAGGAAAACACTTTTGCACTTGTATTAGTGTGGAAAAATCACTTTTCGCACTT